>NC_069499.1:1082571935-1082816935 GCF_027579735.1 Bombina bombina | reverse complement strand
GGGAGCGCTCCATGATGTCCTCATGGAGGAGTGGACGAGGACTCCAGTGGCAATCTGTGAAGCTCTGGTGAACTCCATGCCAAGAGGGTTAAGGCAGTGCTGGAAAATAATGGTCCAAGACCCAATTTGGAAAATAATGATCCAAGACCCAATTTGGACATTTCCACTTAGGGGTGTACTCACTTTTGTTGCCAACGGTTTAGACATTAATGGCTGTGTGTTATTTTGAGGGGACAGCAAATTTACACTGTTATACAGGCTGTACACTCACTACTTTACATTTTAGCAAAGTGTCATTTCTTCAGTGTTGTCACATGAAAAATATAATAAAATATTTACAAAATGTGAGGGATGTACTCACTTTTGTGAGATACTGTATATTGCAAAAAGGATTCTATTTGCTAAAAATCTTCTTGTAAAATATATGTGGATGCCTGACCTTCACACTTACAAGAGCTTGTTGGATATCCTAGTTCAAAGCTATGGGCATTAATAATTGCCCCCCTTCCTTAGCAGCTATGACAACATCAGCTCTTCTGGGAAGGCTTTCCACAGGATTCTGGAGTGTGCCCATGAGCGTTTGTGCCCATTCAGCCAAAAGAGCAGTTGTGAAGTCAGGCACTGATGTTGGAAGAGGAGGTCTAGCTCACAATTGGCAATTTATTACATCCTAAAAGGGTTCAATGTGGTTTAGGCTACAGCTCTGTGCAGGACACTTGAAACCATGTTTTCATTTACAGGGACAGTATACACTCATTTTCATATAGCTCCGTGTAATAGACACTACTATAAATGCACAGATACTGATATGAAAATACAGTATAAAACTGTTTAAAAATTACTTAGAAGCTGTCAGTTTGGCTCTGTTGAAAAGGTAGCTGGAAAGACCACTGCAAGTGGCAAATAAGACACTCCCCCCCCCCCCTTCTTTTGCATATGAAAAGACCCTTTACACAAACAGGAGCAAGCTGGAGTAGGTAGCTGACGGTATTCACATAAAACTTTGGGGCTTGGTTAGGAGTCTGAAAATCAGAGCAATGTTATTTAAAAATAAGCAAAACTATACATTTATTTAAGAAAAAAAAACTTTATGGGCTATATAAATAGATCATCTACAAAACATTTATGCAAAGAAAAAATGTGTATAATGTCCCTTTAACTTGTTTTCTATCCAGGGGCACAGTCATGCTGGAACAGGAAAGGACCTTCCCTTTGTCACAATGTTTGAAGCATGTAGTAAAATGCTTTTATATCCTGTAGCATAAAGATTGACCCTTCACTGGAAGTAAGGGGCATAGCTCAAACTTTGATAAACAGCCCCAGACCATTATCCCTTTCTCCACCAAACTCTACAACAGGCACTATGGGCTCCTGTAGGTGGTGTTCTCCTGGCATCTGCCACACCCAGAATCTTTACACAACTCCATCTGATGCCTGACATTGCTCATGTTGATTTGAGACTTGCTTTCTTTCTGAGCAGGTGCATTGCTTAAATGAGGATGCATGGGGTACAGAAACCTTAATAGATTTACTAGAAGTGTTTTTTTTAAATAAAATTGTATTGAAAGACTGCTATATAAAACTGAAATGCACTGAAGTGCAAATTTAAATATTGACTGTTGTGTCCCTTAAATGTGAATACTTTTGATTGACCTAATATTTCAGACCATAAAGTGCATATCATTTACTGAACAGTTTGGTTTAGAAAACAACAAAAAACAGCTTGCAGTAATTTTGATTTACAGGTTCCTAAACTTGTTTAAATGTGAATGTCTCAGTTTGAATTTCATTGGATATATAACATTTGTTAAAATGTTTTATTTTTGCACAGGAGACAAACCTCACAAGTGTGAAATCTGTGAGAAGTGCTTCAGTCGGAAAGACAAGCTGAAGGCTCACATACGCTTACACACTGGAGAGAAACCATATAAGTGTAGTGAATGTGACTATACAGCAGCACACAGCAGCAGTATGTGCAAACACAAACGCATTCATACTAATGAGCGCCCCTTCAAATGCCAGATCTGTCCGTATGCCAGCCGTAATTCCAGCCAGCTTACAGTGCACCTGCGCTCACACACTGGTAAGCCCAGTTACTTTTTGTCTCAATCTTTTGCTCTATGCTGGTTGAAAGCTCAGAAATTCAGTTGCTTTTTGTTCCTATTGAAAGGTGTTAAAGGGACACTAAATACATTTCATACACCTCTTTCTAATTATGGGTGCTGCCATTTAGGAACACTGCAGGTATCTGAAGGCGAGTTCCTGCACATGTGCAAACAGGTCAGCTCTGAAATTTAGTGAACATGGTGTCACCCATGACCAGAGAGAGGTATAGAATAACCTCAATACTATTGCTATAAAATGTATTTAGTGTTTTATTTCCCATTATAGGGACAGTCTACACCAGAATTGTTGTTGTTTAAAAAGATAAAGAATCCCTTTTTACCCATTCCCCAGTTTTGCATAACCAACACTGTTATATTAATAAACATTTTACCTCTGTGATTACCTTGTATCTAAGCCTCTGCAGACTGTCCCCTTATTTCAGTTCCTTTGGTATTTTAGCCAATCAGTGCTGACTCCTAGGTAACTCTACGGATGTGAGCACAATGTTATCTATATGGCATACATGGACTAACACCCTCTAGTTGTGAAAAACGGTCAAAATGCATTCAGTTAAGAGGCGGCAAGAAATTAGCATATGAGCCTACCTAGGTTTAGCTTTCAACTAAGAATACCAAGAGAACGAAACAAAATTGATGATAAAAGTATTTTGGAAAGTTATTTAAAATTGCACGCCCTATCTGAATCATAAAAGTTAAATTTGGACTTTACTGTCCTTTAAGTTAAATAGAAATACAGTAAATACATTACACTCAAAAAATTATGTTTTCTAGCATACATGAGGTCAGACTGCATGCAATTCAATTTCAATCTAATTTCCAATCTAAACCAGAGTTGTAGAGTGAGGATTCTGGAAAGTGAGAACTTAATGGGACATTTTACTGTGTTTTCCCCTTAATGTGCACCCAGTTACTCCTATCGGTTTATTTTTGTTCATTGAAACCGCCACCCATAAAAACATTCATTGGATTTTGTGTGAGAGAGAGAGAGGGCAATAAGGTTCTATAGGCTCATTCATTTGAATGGACATGTTCTTAACAACACATATATATATATATATATATATATAAATATATATAATATATATATATATATATATATACTATAATCACGTTTGTAACGTGTCCGTCGGTGTCGCCAGTTGCGCACGCATCCTCAAAGGAATGTTGGCTGCGCAAGGCAGCCAAAATAATGTTGACTGCGTGAGCAGCCAAAAGAATCCACCTGGATGCAGCGTAGGCAAACAAAGCGGCATTAAAGGGACATGAAACCCAAAAAAATTTATTTCATGATTTAGATAGAGAATACAATTTTAAACAACTTTCTAATTTACTTCTATTATTTAATCTGTTTTATTCTCTTTGTATCATTTGTTGAAGGAGCAGCCATGCACTACTGGTTTCTAACTGAACACATGGGTGAGCCAATGACAATCAGTTTATATATGAGCCACTAATCAACAGCTAGAACCTAGGTTCTCTGCTGCACTTGAACTTTCCTAGATAAACATTTCAGCAAAGGATAACAAGAGAAAGAAGCAAATTAAATAATAGAAGTAAATTGGAAAGTTGTTTGAAATTGTATTCTCTATCTGAATCATGAAAGAAAGATTTTGGGTTTCATGTCCCTTTAAGAAAAAAATAAAACTAACGGCCCGCACTGTAATGCTCGTGGAATATTCCTCTATCAGGCCAAACTTGGCCAGTACTCTTCTTATCCCGGTGTCAAGTGGAATGATAGGAAATATCCCAGAACAGAGAAAGTTTATGAAATGAGGTAAGCAGTACTCACGGTAGGCAGGGTAGTCCTTCACGGCAATAAGATGAAGGCAGAGAATGGTCAAGACAGGCAGAGTCCAGCAACAGGAAGGCAATCCAGCAGAATAGCAGTTCAGGGGTAAACCAATAGAATAGTCAGGGACAGGCAAGTATCAGCAACAAAGGATATCCAGCAGTATCACAGTTCAGGGGTAAACCAATAGAATGGTCAGACAGGCAGAGTTCAGCAATGGTAAGGCAATCCAGCAATTCAGGGGTTAAGCAAGAAAAGTGGCCAGACAGGCAGAGTTCAGTATCAATTAGACAACCCAGCAATTCAGGGGTTAAGCAAGCAGAGTGGTTAGACAGACAGAGATCAGTATCAATTAGGCAATCCAGCAATTTAAGTGCACAACACCCAGGAGCACACAAAGTAACACCTATACTTGGGAAGAGAATGTAAGTAACTAAGGTACTTACATAGGTGTAGATTTGTGCCAAGGCGGAGACAGCTGATCCGGACCGGCATCAGAAGACCCGGTGTGTGGCGTTGACATCATCACCGAGTCCATGGCAACGGCCATGGTAACCAGAGGAAAGCCAACAGCGTCTGTGGCAATGGCCACAAGTAACGAGCGGAGTGACACGCGCAAAGTATTTCTTTTGCAAGATGTACCGAGTCCACAGTTTCATCCTTACTTGTGGGATATTATCCTTCCTAACAGGAAGTGGCAAAGAGAGCACCACAGCAGAGCTGTCTATATAGCTCCCCCCTTAACTCCACCCCCCGGTCATTCTCTTTGCCGGCTCTAAGCAGGAAGGGTAAAGTGAAAGAGGTGATAAACTGTTAGTTTCTTTCATGTAATTGGCAAGAGTCCATGAGCTAGTGACATATGGGATATACAATCCTACCAGGAGGGGCAAAGTTTCCCAAACCTCAAAATGCCTTTAAATACACCCCTCACCACACCCACAATTCAGTTTTACAAACTTTGCCTCCTATGGAGGTGGTGAAGTAAGTTTGTGCTAAGATTTCTACGTTGATATGCGCTTCTCAGCATTGTTGAAGCCCGATTCCTCTCAGAGTACAGCGAATGTCAGAGGGACGTGAAGGGAGTATCATCTATTGAATACGATGATTTCTCTAACGGGGGTCTTTTTCATGGGTTCTCTGTTATCGGTCGTAGAGATTCATCTCCTACCTCCCTTTTCAGATCGACGATATACTCTCAAATTTACCATTACCTCTACTAAGAACTGTTTTAGTACTGGTTTGGCTATCTGCTATATGTGGATGGGTGTCTTTTGGTAAGTATGTTTTCATTTACTTAAGACACTCTCAGCTATGGTTTGGCACTTTATGCAAATTATATAAAGTTCTAAATATATGTATTGTACTTATATTTGCCATGAGTCAGGTTCATGTATTTCCTTCTGCAGACTGTCAGTTTCATATTTGGGAATATAAACACTTTAAGAAATGTATTTCTTACCTGGGGTTTAGTCTTTTTCAATTTGACTACTTTTTGCATTAGGCCCGCGGGTGCGTCAAATGTTAGACTTTATTACGTCATTTTTGGCGCAAACTTTTTTGGTGCTGGAAATTACGTTTTTGGCGCAACTTCGTCATTTCCGGCATCATACGTGACGTCGAGACCTTTCACACGGCAGCGTCATTAGTGACGCAAGTGTGTCATTCCGGTCATTTTTGGCGCCAAAAAAGTTTACGTTACGTTGTGCGTCATACTTGGCGCCAATTTTTCTTCATTATTTCAATACCCCATTGTTGTTTGCCTCCTGCTTTCTTGTCTATCAAGAGGCCTATGCTTTTGCATTTTTTCCCATTCCTGAAACTGTCATTTAAGGAAATAGATAATTTTGCTTTTTATGTTGTTTTTTCTCTTACATTGAGCAAGATGTCCCAATCTGATCCTGCCTCTGAAGTTTCTGCTGGAACATTGCTGCCTGACATCGGCTTTACCAAAGCTAAGCACATTTGTTGTAAAATTGTAGAAATTATTCCACCGATTGTCATTTGTAATAATTGTCATGATAAACTTTTACATGCAGATAGTGTTTCTATCAGTAATAGTACATTGCCAGTTGCAGTTCCTTCATTTTCTAATGTGCATGATATACCTGTAAATTTAAAAGAATTTGTTTCTGATTCTATTATGAAGGCTTTGTCTGCATTTCCACCTTCTAATAAACGTAAAAGGTCTTTTAAAACTTCTCATTTAGCTGATGAAATTTCAAATTATCAACAACATAATAATTCATCCTCTTCTGATGAGGATCTATCTGAAACAGAAGATCCTTCCTCAGATATTGACACTGACAAATCTACTTATTTATTTAAAATAGAGTATATGCGTTCTTTATTAAAAGAAGTGTTAATTACTTTGGATATTGAGGTAACCAGTCCTATTGACGTTCAGTCTAATAAATGTTTAAATGCTGTTTTTAAACCTCCTGTGGTTTCCCCAGGTGTTTTTTCCCATTCCTGAGGCTATTTCTGATATGATTTCTAGGGAATGGAATAAGCCAGGTACTTCCTTTATTCCTTCTTCAAGATTTAAGAGATTGTATCCTTTACCAGCAAAATCAATAGAGTTTTGGGAAAAGATCCCCAAAGTTGATGGGGCTATTTCTACTCTTGCTAAACGTACCACTATTCCTATGGAAGATAGCACTTCCTTTAAGGATCCTTTAGATAGGAAGCTTGAATCTTATCTAAGGAAGGCCTATTTATATTCAGGTCATCTTCTCAGACCTGCTATTTCTTTGGGTGATGTTGCGGCTGCATCAACTTTCTGGTTGGAAAATTTAGCGCAACATGAATTGGATTCTGACATATCTAGCGTTGTTCGCTTACTGCAACATGCTAATAATTTTATTTGTGATGCCATTTTTGATATTATCAAAATTGATGTTAGATCCATGTCTTTAGCTGTATTAGCTAGAAGAGCTTTGTGGCTTAAATCTTGGAATGCTGATATGACATCTAAATCTAGATTACTATCTCTTTCTTTCCAAGGTAATAATTTATTTGCTTCTCAGTTGGATTCTATTATTTCAACTATCACTGGAGGAAAAGGAGTTTTTTTGCCTCAGGATAAAAAACCTAAGGGTAAATCTAAGGCTTCTAACCATTTTCTTTCCTTTCGTCAGAATAAGCAACAAAAACTCAATCCTCGAATTGCTCCACACCCCTCTCCGGCCCACTCTATCACAGGCTTACTGGGTGCCTTAGCAGATCCACATCCTTTGGAGTGGAGGGCACTTGAGATTCAGTCTGTAAGAGATTTGTTCTCGGATGAGGGCTTGCTCTCAGTTACCCTCTTCCAAAATAAAAAATTTTTCCCCCTTCGCCCTGATGAGCTTTGAGTTCTTTCGATTGCGAGACTTCTTGCGTTCTTGGGGCTTTACTCCAGGACCCCTAAGATCCCGTACTCTGTGGGAAAAGCTTTGGGATGCAAGATACCTTGCCCCAAGAGTGTTCTCTCTTGCTTACTCTGCTCTTATACAGGCACCTACATACAACAAGTCTTTTTATATCACACATTGGGAGGGTGCTCTGCATTTTAATGCCCCTGAAGAGGCATGGAGGTCTGCAGCCTTACTAACTAAGAGTACGGTTCACAGTACTACCTATTTTGAACTCTACTTTAAGATCTTGACACAATGGCATAATACCCCCCTACGCTTATTCCAGATCTCCAAAACGAACTCCCCCATGTGTTGGAGGGGATGTGGCAGAGTGGGGTCCCCGGCCCATATATGGTGGGAGTGTCCCGAGATTCAGAGAATCTGGACTAGGGCATTCTATTATTGCACCAAACTTGGCTTAGTGAATTCTAACCGGCCAGCAGCAGCGCTGTTCCATTTATTCACTGACAAGATGCCTCGACATTTAAAATTACTGTGTGTATATATTTTTATGTCTGTTAAATTAAATATCGCTAAGGCATGGCTCCAATCTAAGGGCCCAAGATGGAGTCAGATTAAGTCCACAATGGCACATATTGAAACCATGGAATGCGCGGTTTTTGCAGCTAATAACAAAATCACGATCCACTGTCTATGTTGGGAAGCCTGGCGACAATGCCTAGAAGGGGAGGTCATCACATGCTAGAAATGCCTTCTACTTCATATATTGAGATTATTAGTGATATCACTTATGAGGGGTGAGTGTCGATCGCCGGTGGGTTCTCCTGCAGAGACCTAGTAATATAGCATCTTTTGGAATTAGTAGTGGGAAGTCATTTCCCCTCCCTTTCCCTTTTTTTTTTTTTTTTTTTTTTTTCTCCCCTCCTCTTCCCTTTCCTCCCCCTCTTTCCTTTTCTTGTACTATATGCTATGCATTTGTTGAGTTGCTCTATTTCTCGCTTGATATTAATTAATAACTCGACAATCTATGTCTTTATCATATAATATTGTTTTTCTTTTTGACTGTTCATGGACCGTTGTGTTATAAAACAAAAAATATGTGAGGTTTGTTTAGCCTTGGTACCCTTCGTATGACATACTATTGTTGTTACTATTCACTTGATGTTAGTGGTCACTGATCAATATGCTATAATCATGCTTCTGTATGACACTACGTCTTGCTGTTATGTAGCAGTTTCATCTGCATATTTACATGTATGTCTTTTTTTTCTTGTAAACCTCAATAAAAATTATTTAAAAAAAAAAAAAAAAAAACTCAATCCTCCTCCCAAGGAATCTGCTTCCAGTTGGAAGCCTTCCTCAAATTGGAATAAATCCAAGCCATTTAGGAAACCAAAGTCTGCCCCTAAGTCCGCATGAAGGTGCGGCCCTCATTCCAGCTCAGCTGGTAGGGGGCAGATTAAGGATTTTCAAGGATTTTTGGATAAAATCTGTCCAAAATCATTGGATTCAGAGCATTGTCTCACAAGGGTATCGAATAGGATTCAAAGTAAGACCTCCTGTGAGAAGATTTTTTCTCTCACACATTCCTGTAAATCCAGTGAAAGCTCAGGCTTTTCTGAAGTGTGTTTCAGACCTGGAGTCTTCAGGGGTAATCATGCCAGTTCCTCCTCAGGAACAAGGTTTGGGGTTTTATTCAAACCTATTCATTGTACCAAAGAAAAAAAATTTGTTCAGACTAGTTCTGGATCTGAAAATTTTGAATCGTTATGTAAGAGTACCAACTTTCAAGATGGTGACTATAAGGACTATTCTGCCTTTTGTTCAGCAACAACATTATATGTCCACAATAGACTTGCAGGATGCATACCTTCATATTCCGATTCATCCAGAACACTATCCGTTTCTGAGATTCTCTTTTCTAGACAAGCATTACCAATTTGTTGCTCTTCCATTTGGCCTAGCAACAGCTCCAAGAATATTTTCAAAGGTTCTGGGTGCCCTACTATCTGTAATCAGAGAGCAGGGTATTGCGGTGTTTCTTTATTTGGATGATATCTTGGTACTAGCTCAGTCTTTACATACTGCAGAATCTCACACAAATCAACTAGTGTTGTTTCTTCGGAAACATGGTTGGAGGATCAATTTACCAAAAAGTTTCTTGATTCCTCAGACAAGGGTCACCTTTTTAGGCTTCCAGATAGATTCAGTGTCATGACTCTGTCTCTAACAGACAAGAGACGTTTTAAATTGGTCGCAGCATGTCGGCTCCTTCAGTCTCAGTCATTCCCTTCAGTGGCTATGTGCATGGAAGTTTTAGGTCTCATGACTGCAGCATCGGACGCAATCCCCTTTGCTCGTTTTCACATGAGACCTCTACAGCTTTGTATGCTGAATCAATGGTGCAGGGATTATACAAAGATATCACAATTAATATCCTTGAATTCCAATGTACGACACTCTCTGACATGGTGGATAGATCACCATCGTTTGGTTCAAGGGGCTTCTTTTGTTCGCCCAACCTGTACTGTGATCACAACAGATGCGAGTCTTTCAGGTTGGGGAGCTGTTTGGGGGTCTCTGACAGCACAAGGGGTTTGGAAATCTCAAGAGGCGAGATTACCAATAAATATTTTAGAACTCCATGCAATTCTCAGGGCTCTTCAGTTCTGGCCTCTACTAAAGAGAGAACCGTTCATTTGTTTTGAGACAGACAATATCACAACTGTGGCTTATGTCAATCATCAGGGTGGGACTCACAGTCCCCAAGCTATGAAAGAAGTATCTCGGATACTTGCTTGGACGGAATCCAGCTCCTGTCTAATCTCTGCGGTGCATATCCCAGGTGTAGACAATTGGGAGGCGGATTATCTCAGCCGCCAGACTTTACATCTAGGGGAGTGGTCTCTCCATCCAGATGTGTTTTCTCAGATTGTTCAGATGTGGGGTCTTCCAGAGATAGATCTCATGGCCTCTCATCTAAACAAGAAACTTCCCAGATTCCTGTCCAGGGATTTTCAGGCGGAAGCAGTGGATGCGCTGACACTTCCTTGGTGTTATCAACCTGCTTACATCTTCCCGCCTCTAGTTCTCCTTCCAAGAGTGATTTCCAAAATCATCATGGAACAGTCTCTTGTGTTGCTGGTGGCACACAGGTTTTGGTATGCGGATCTGGTTCGGATGTCCAGTTGCCCGCCTTGGCCACTTCCATTACGGCCGGACCTACTATCTCAAGGTCCGTTTTTCCATCGGGATCTCAAATCATTAAATTTGAAGGTATGGAAATTGAACGCTTGTTTCTAAGTCATAAAGGTTTCTCTGATTCAGTGATTAATACTATGTTACAAGCTCGTAAATCTGTCTCTAGAAAGATTTATTATAGAGTTTGGAAGACTTACATTTCATGGTGTTCTTCTCATAAATTCTCCTGGCATTCTTTTAGAGTTCCTAGAATTTTGTAGTTTCTTCAGGATGGTTTGGATAAGGGTTTGTCTGCAAGTTCCTTGAAAGGACAAATCTCCGCTCTTTCTGTTTTATTTCACAGAAAGATTGCTATACTACCTGATATACACTGTTTTGTACAGGCTTTAGTTCGTATTAAGCCTGTCATTAAGTCAATTTCTCCTCCTTGGAGTCTTAATTTGGTTCTGAGGGCTTTACAGGCTCCTCCATTTGTACCTATGCATTCTTTGGACATTAAACTACTTTCTTGGAAAGTGTTGTTCCTTTTGGCTATCTCTTCTGCTAGAAGAGTTTCTGAGCTATCTGCTCTTTCTTGTGAGTCTCCTTTTCTGATTTTTCATCAGGATAAGGCAGTTTTGCTGACTTCTTTTCAATTTTTACCTAAGGTTGTGAATTCTAACAACATTAGTAGAGAAATTGGTGTCCCTTCTTTATGTCCTAATCCTAAGAATTCTTTGGAGAGATCCTTACATTCTTTGGATGTGGTAAGAGCTTTGAAATATTATGTGGAAGCTACTAAAAATTTCAGGAAGACTTCCAGTCTATTTGTTTTATTTTCTGGTCCTAGGAAAGGTCAGAAAGCTTCTGCTATTTCCTTGGCTTCTTGGTTGAAACTTTTGATTCATCAAGCTTATTTGGAGTCGGGTCAAACCCCGCCTCAGAGAATTACAGCTCATTCTACTAGATCAGTCTCCACTTCATGGGCTTTTAAGAATGAAGCTTCAGTTGATCAGATTTGCAAAGCAGCCACTTGGTCCTCTTTGCATACATTTACTAAATTCTACCATTTTTATGTATTTGCTTCTTCGGAAGCAGTTTTTGGTAGATAAGTTCTTCAGGCAGCTGTTTCAGTTTGATTCTTCTGCTTTTTGATTTAAGTTTTTTTCTTTCAAAAGTGAAAATAAACTTATTTTTGGGTTGTGGATTATTTTCTCAGCGGAATATGGCTGTTTTTGTTTTATTCCCTCCCTCTCTAGTGACTCTTGAGTGGAAGACTCCACATCTTGGGAATTGATATCCCATATGTCACTAGCTCATGGACTCTTGCCAATTACATGAAAGAAAACATAATTTATGTAAGAACTTACCTGATAAATTAATTTCTTTCATATTGGCAAGAGTCCATGAGGCCCACCCTTTTTATGGTGGTTATGATTTTTTGTATAAAGCACAATTATTTCCAAATTTCCTTTGTTGATGCTTTCTACTCCTTTCTTTATCACCCCACTGCTTGGCTATTCGTTAAACTGAATTGTGGGTGTGGTGAGGGGTGTATTTATAGGCATTTTGAGGTTTGGGAAACTTTGCCCCTCCTGGTAGGATTGTATATCCCATATGTCACTAGCTCATGGACTCTTGCCAATATGAAAGAAATGAATTTATCAGGTAAGTTCTTACATAAATTATGTTTTTTATTTTATCTTCAAGCAAGAGTTTGTTATTTATAAATGGTACCGGTGTGTACTATTTACTCTCAGGCAGGAGATAGATGAACATTTCTGCCTAGAGGAGGATGATCTTAGCAGTTGTCACTAAGGTCCACTGCTGTTCCCACAGAAGCTGAGGAGTACAGGATAACTTCAGTGTGAGGAATGGTTTCTTGCTATACAGCAATGAGGTATGTTCAGTCATTTTTTCTGTAGAGACTGTGATAACTCAGAAAGGCTGACAGTATCCCCATGAGGGGAAGGGTAAGCAGTAATCCTAGTCTTAGAAGAGGCTTTACTAGCTTGCATAAAGGGCTTAATTTATGGACACTCAGTTTGAATAATATATAAGGCAAACGTTTGTGTGTTCTGGGAGTAATGTTTATATTTCTTATGGGACAACTGTATTGAGGGATACACTTGGCTTTTTTGGGGTTTTTATAACCTACATGGCTGTAAAAACGCTTGGTAGTTTGTTCTGATGGCCCTAGTAACATCGAGTGCGGTGGGCAGGGCCTAATTTCGCTCCTCAATTGCGCAGTTATTTTATATAGACAAGCAGCAAGATACAATACTGGAGGGTCCTGGTGAACTTCTGGGGCCTAATCGAAGCTTTATCCCCACATTATTGATCCCTAAGGGCAGGTAGGAGCCACAGCAGAGCTGTGGCAAGGTGCTGACAGGGGTTTTTACCGGTTTTGACACTTTGTCAATCCGGTTTGCATATTTGGGGGTTAATTGCTTCAATACTTGTGGTGCAATCTTACCAAAGTTTAGTGAGTCTACTACAAAAATTTCGGAAAATTTGAGTGAATTTTAAGCAGTTTTGCAGTTTGTGTATGCCTTTTTTTCTTTTAAAGGCACAGTACCGTGTTTGAAAATTTTTGTTTTTTCATTAAATAAAGAGTTTTCCAAGCTTGCTTGTCTCATTACTAGCCTGTTCAACATATCTGACATTGAGGAAACTCATTGTTCAATTTGTTTAAAAGCCATTGTGGAATCCTCTCTTAGAATGTGTCCCAGTTGTACTGATATGTCTATAAATTGCAATCAGCATATTTTGACTTATAAGAGTTTGGCACTGGATGATTCTCAGACAGAAGTAAATCAGGTTTTGCCATCTAGTTCTCCCCAAGTGTCACAACCAGTAAGCCCGCACAAGCAACGCCAAGTACCTCTAGTGAGTCTAATTCTTTCACCTTGCAAGATATGGCCTCAGTTATGAATATTACCCTCACAGAGATTTTATCTAAACTGCCTGGGTTGCAAGGGAAGCGCAGTAGCTCTGGGTTAAGAACGAATGCTGAGCCTTCTGACGCTTTAGTAGCCGTATCCGATATACCCTCACAATGTTCAGAGGTAGGGATGAGGGATTTGCTATCTGAGGGAGAGATTTCAGATTCAGGAAAGATGTTCCCTCAGACAGATTCAGATATGACGCATTTAAATTTAAGCTACAGCACCTCCGTTTATTGCTCAGGGAGGTTTTAGCGACTCTGGATGATCGTGACCCTATTGTAGTTCCAGAGAAATTGTGTAAAATTGACAAATTTTTAGAGGTTCCTGTTCACACCGATGTTTTTCCGGTCCCTAAGAGGATTTCGGACATTGTTACTAAGGAGTGGGATAGACCAGGTATTCCGTTCACTCCCCCTCCTGTTTTTAAGAAGATGTTTCCCATATCTGACACCATGCGGGACTCATGGCAGACGGTCCCTAAGGTGGAGGGAGCTATTTCTACTCTGGCTAAGCGTACAACTATACCTATCAAGGACAGTTGTGCTTTCAAAGATCCTATGGATAAAAAATTAGAGGGTCTCCTAAAGAAAATTTTTGTTCATCAGGGTTTTCTTCTCCAGCCTATAGCGTGCATTGTTCCTGTAACCACTGCAGCTTCCTTTTGGTTTGAGGCTCTGGAAGAGGCTCTTCAGGTGGAGACCTCTCCAGATAATATTCTGGACAGAATTAGGGCTCTTAAGCTAGCTAATACTTTCATTACAGACGCCGCTTTTCATCTAGCTAAGTTAGCGGCAAAGAATTCAGGTTTTGCCATTTCTCCAACATTGGTGTGTCCGGTCCACGGCGTCATCCTTACTTGTTGGAATATCTCTTCCCCAACAGGAAATGGCAAAGAGTCCCAGCAAAGCTGGCCATATAGTCCCTCCTAGGCTCCGCCCACCCCAGTCATTCTCTTTGCCGTTGCACAGGCAACATCTCCACGGAGATGGTTAAGAGTTTTTGGTGTTTAAATGTAGTTTTTTATTCTTCTATCAAGTGTTTGTTATTTTAAAATAGTGCTGGTATGTACTATTTACTCTGAAACAGAAAAGGATGAAGATTTCTGTTTGTGAGAGGAAGATGATTTTAGCAGACAGTAACTAAAATCGATTGCTGTTTCCACATAGGACTGTTGAGATGAAGTAACTTCAGTTGGGGGAAACAGTTAGCAGACTTTTCTGCTTAAGGTATGACTAGCCATATTTCTAACAAGACTGTGCAATGCTGGAAGGCTGTCATTTCCCCTCATGGGGACCGGTAAGCCATTTTCTTAGTCTCAAACAGAATAAAGGGCTTAATATGGGCTATAAAACTGGTAGACACTTTTATGGGCTAAATCGATTGCTTTATTTGGACATTTTATACATGTTTATGCTGATAATTCACATTGATAAACTTGGGGAACGTTTTTTAACGGCAGGCACTATGTTAGACACCTTTTCCAGTCAGGGAGGGCCTTCCCAGTTGTAGGCTGAGCCTCATTTTCGCGCCATTACTGCGCAGTTGTTTTTGAGAGCAAGACATGCAGATGCATGTGTGAGGATCTGAAAGTAGCTGGAAAAGTTTCTAGAAGGCGTCATTTGGTATCGTATTCCCCTCTGGGCTTGGTTAGGTCACAGCAAAGGCTGTAGCTGGGACTGTATAGGGGTTAAATTTGTAAACGGCTCCGGTTCCGTTATTTTAAGGGTTAAAGCTCTGAAAATTGGTGTGCAATACTCTTAATGCTTTAAGACACTGTGGTGAAAGTTTGGTAATTTTTGAATAATTCCTTCATACTTTTTCACATATTCAGTAATAAAGTGTTTCTGTTTAAAATTTAAAGAGACAGTAACGGTTTTGTTTTAAAACGGTTTTTGTGCTTTGACAAGTTTAAGCCTGTTTAACATGTCTGTGCCTTCGGATAAGCTATGTTCTATATGTATGAAAGCCAATGTGTCTCCCCATTTAAATTTGTGTGATAATTGTGCCATAGCGTCCAAACAAAGTAAAGACAGTACTGCCACAGATAATGAAATTGCCCAAGATGATTCCTCAGATGAGGGGAGTAGACATGATACTACATCATCTCCTACTGTGTCTACACCAATTTTGCCCACGCAGGAGGCCCCTAGTACATCTAGCGCGCCAATGCTTATTACCATGCAACAATTGACGGCTGTAATGGATAACTCCATAGCAAATATTTTATCCAAAATGCCTGCATATCAGAGAAAGCTTGATTGCTCTGTTTTAAACACTGAAGAGCAGGAGGGCGCTGATGATAATCGTTCTGTCATACCCTCACACCAATCTGAAGTGGCCATGAGGGAGGTTTTGTCAGATGGGGAAATTTCAGATTCAGGAAAAATTTCTCAACAAGCTGAACCTGATGTGACATTTAAATTTAAATTAGAACATCTCCGCGCACTGCTTAAGGAGGTGTTATCTACTCTGGATGATTGTGACAACTTGGTCATTCCAGAGAAATTATGCAAGATGGACAAGTTTCTAGAGGTTCCGGTGCACCCCGACGCTTTTCCTATACCCAAGCGGGTGGCTGACATAGTGAATAAGGAGTGGGAGAAGCCCGGCATACCTTTTGTCCCCCCCCCCCCTATATTTAAGAAATTATTTCCTATGGTCGACCCCAGAAAGGACTTATGGCAGACAGTCCCTAAGGTCGAGGGGGCAGTTTCTACTCTAAACAAGCGCACTACTCTTCCTATTTCAAGATCCTATGGATAAAAAATTGGAAGGTTTGCTTAAAAAGAATTTTGTACAGCAAGGTTACCTTCTACAACCCATTTCGTGCATTGTTCCTGTCACTACAGCAGCGTGGTTCTGGTTCGAGGAACTAGAAAAGTCGCTCAGTAGAGAGACTCCATATGAGGAGGTTATGGACAGAGTTCACGCACTTAAGTTGGCTAACTCTTTTATTTTAGATGCCGCTTTGCAATTAGCTAGATTAGCGGCGAAAAATTCAGGGTTTGCAATTGTGGCGCGTAGAGCGCTTTGGCTAAAGTCTTGGTCAGCGGATGTATCATCCAAGACAAAATTGCTTAACATCCCTTTCAAAGGTAAAACTCTCTTCGGACCAGAATTGAAAGAGATTATTTCAGACATCACTGGGGAAAAGGGCCACGCCCTTCCACAAGATAGGCCGTTCAAGGCCAAGAATAAGTCTAATTTTCGTTTCTTTCGCAATTTCAGGAACGGACCGGCCTCTAATTCTGCATCCTCTAAGCAAGATGGTAATGCTTCACAGCCCAAACCAGCCTGGAAACCTATGCAAGGCTGGAACAAGGGTAAGCAGGCCAAGAAGCCTGCTGCTGCTAACAAAACAACATGAAGGAGTAGCCCCCGATCCGGGACCGGATCTAGTAGGGGGCAGACTCTCTCTCTTTGCTCAGGCTTGGGCAAGAGATGTTCAGGATCCCTGGGCACTAGAAATAGTTTCTCAGGGTTATCTTCTGGAACTCAGGGAACTACCCCCAAGGGGAAGGTTCCACATGTCTCACTTATCCTCAAACCAAATAAAGAGACAGGCGTTCTTACATTGTGTAGAAGACCTGTTAAAGATGGGAGTGATACACCCAGTTCCAATAAAGGAACAAGGAATGGGATTTTATTCAAATCTGTTCGTAGTTCCCAAAAAAGAGGGAACCTTCAGACCAATTTTGGATTTGAAGATCCTAAACAAATTTCTCAGGGTACCATCGTTCAAGATGGAAACCATTCGAACGATTCTACCCACTATCCAGGAAGGTCAATTTATGACTACCATGGATCTAAAGGATGCGTACCTACATATTCCTATCCACAAAGAACATCATCAGTTCCTAAGGTTCGCCTTTCTGGACAAACATTACCAGTTGTGGCCCTCCCATTCGGGTTAGCCACTGCTCCAAGGATTTTCACAAAGGTACTCGGGTCCCTTCTAGCGGTTCTTAGACCGAGGGGCATTGCAGTAGTACCATACTTGGACGACATTCTAATACAAGCGTCTTCCCTGTCAAAAGCAAAGGCTCATACAGACATCGTTCTGGCCTTTCTCAGATCACACGGATGGAAGGTGAACATAGAAAAAAGTTCTCTGTCTCCGTCAACAAGAGTTCCCTTCTTGGGAACAATAATAGATTCCTTAGAAATGAGGATTTTTCTGACAGAGGTCAGAAAGTCAAAACTTCTAAGTACTTGTCAAGTTCTTCATTCTGTTCCACGTCCTTCCATAGCTCAGTGCATGGAAGTAGTAGGGTTGATGGTTGCAGCAATGGACATAGTTCCTTTTGCACAAATTCATCTAAGACCATTACAACTGTGCATGCTCAAACAGTGGAATGGGGACTATACAGACTTGTCTCCAATGATTCAAGTAGATCAGAAGACCAGAGATTCACTCCGTTGGTGGCTGACCCTGGACCATCTATCCCAGGGAATGAGCTTCCGCAGACCAGAGTGGGTCATTGTCACGACCGACGCCAGTCTAGTGGGTTGGGGCGCGGTCTGGGAATCCCTGAAAACTCAGGGACTATGGTCTCGGGAAGAGTCTCTTCTCCCGATAAACATTCTGGAACTAAGAGCGATCTTCAATGCTCTCAGGGCTTGGCCTCAGCTAGCAAAGGCCAGATTCATAAGATTCCAATCAGACAACATGACGACCGTTGCGTATATCAATCATCAGGGGGGAACAAGGAGTTCCCTGGCGATGAAAGAAGTGACCAAAATAATACAATGGGCGGAGGATTACTCCTGCCATCTATCTGCGATCCACATCCCAGGTGTGGAAAACTGGGAAGCGGATTATCTGAGTCGTCAGACATTCCATCCGGGGGAGTGGGAACTCCACCCGGAGATCTTTGCCCAACTAACTCAATTATGGGGCATTCCAGACATGGATCTGATGGCGTCTCGTCAGAACTTCAAGGTTCCTTGCTACGGGTCCAGATCCAGGGATCCCAAGGCGACTCTAGTAGATGCACTAGTAGCACCTTGGACCTTCAACCTAGCTTATGTATTTCCACCGTTTCCTCTCATTCCCAGGCTGGTAGCCAGGATCAAACAGGAGAGGGCCTCAGTGATCTTGATAGCTCCTGCGTGGCCACGCAGGACTTGGTATGCAGACCTGGTGAATATGTCATCGGTTCCACCATGGAAGCTACCTTTGAGACAGGACCTTCTTGTTCAGGGTCCATTCGAACATCCAAATCTGGTCTCCCTACAGCTGACGGCTTGGAGATTTAACGCTTGATTCTATCAAAGCGTGGGTTTTCAGATTCTATGATAGATACTCTGGTTCAGGCCAGAAAACCGGTAACTAGAAAGATTTACCATAAAATATGGAAAAGATATATCTGTTGGTGTGAATCCAAAGGATTCCCATGGAATAAGATAAAAATTCCTAAGATTCTCTCCTTTCTACAAGAAGGTTTGGAGAAAGGATTATCTGCAAGTTCTCTAAAGGGACAGATCTCTGCTTTATCTGTCTTACTACACAAAAGACTGGCAGCTGTGCCAGATGTTCAAGCATTTGTTCAGGCTCTGGTTAGGATCAAGCCTGTTTACAGACCTTTGACTCCTCCCTGGAGTCCAAATCTAGTTCTTTCAGTTCTTCAAGGGGTTCCATTTGAACCTTTACATTCCATAGATATTAAGTTACTATCTTGGAAAGTTTTGTTTTTGGTTGCTATTTCTTCTGCTAGAAGAGTTTCAGAGTTATCTGCTTTGCAGTGTTCTCCGCCTTATCTGGTGTTCCATGCAGATAAGGTAGTTTTGCGTACTAAGCCTGGTTTTCTTCCAAAGGTTGTTTCTAACAAGAATATTAACCAGGAGATAGTTGTACCTTCTTTATGTCCGAATCCAGTTTCAAAGAAGGAACGTTTGTTACACAATTTGGACGTAGTCCGTGCTCTAAAATTCTATTTAGAGACTACAAAAGATTTCAGACAAACATCTTCTTTGTTTGTTGTCTATTCTGGTAAAAGGAGAGGTCAAAAAGCGACTTCTACCTCTCTTTCCTTTTGGCTTAAAAGCATCATCCGATTGGCTTACGAGACTGCCGGACGGCAGCCTCCTGAAAGAATCACAGCTCACTCCACTAGGGCTGTGGCTTCCACATGGGCCTTCAAGAACGAGGCTTCTGTTGACCAGATATGTAAGGCAGCGACTTGGTCTTCACTGCACACTTTTGCCAAATTTTACAAATTTGATACTTTTGCTTCTTCGGAGGCTATTTTTGGGAGAAAGGTTTTGCAAGCCGTGGTGCCTTCCGTTTAGGTAACCTGATTTGCTCCCTCCCTTCATCCGTGTCCTAAAGCTTTGGTATTGGTTCCCACAAGTAAGGATGACGCCGTGGACCGGACACACCAATGTTGGAGAAAACAGAATTTATGCTTACCTGATAAATTACTTTCTCCAACGGTGTGTCTGGTCCACGGCCCGCCCTGGTTTTTTTAATCAGGTCTGATGAATTATTTTCTCTAACTACAGTCACCACGGTACCATATGGTTTCTCCTATATTTTTCCTCCTGTCCGTCGGTCGAATGACTGGGGTGGGCGGAGCCTATGAGGGACTATATGGCCAGCTTTGCTGGGACTCTTTGCCATTTCCTGTTGGGGAAGAGATATTCCCACAAGTAAGGATGACGCCGTGGACCGGACACACCGTTGGAGAAAGTAATTTATCAGGTAAGCATAAATTCTGTTTTTAGCGCGTAGAGCGTTATGGCTTAAAGGGACACTGTACCCAAAAATTTTCTTTCGTGATTCAGATTGAGCATGAAATTTTAAGCAACTTTCTAATTTACTCCTATTATCAAATTTTCTTCATTCTCTTGGTATCTTTATTTGATATGCAAGAATGTAAGTTTAGATGCCGGCCCATTTTTGGTGAACAACCTGGGATGTCCTTGCTGATTGGTGGATAAATTCATCCACCAATAAAAAAGTGCTGTCCAGAGTACTGAAACCAAAAAAAAGCTTAGATGCCTTCTTTTTCAAATAATGATAGCAAGAGAACGAAGAAAAATTAATAATAGGAGTAAATTAGAAAGTTGCTTAAAATTGCATGCTCTTTCTGAATTACAAAAGAAAAAAATTGGATTCAGTGTCCCTTTAAGTCCTAAGGCCGCGGGGCATAGCAGTGGCGCCTTATCTAGACGACATCCTAATTCAAGCGTCGATTTTCCAACTAGCCAAGTCTCACACGGACTTAGTGTTGGCCTTTCTAAGATCTCATGGCTGGAAGGTGAACGTAAAAAAGTGTTCTCTTTTTCCCTCTCACAACTTGAACGTTTATTGCACAACTTGGACTTTTTCTGAGTCTAGTGCCCCAATGAGCTCAATCTTAAGGATAATAATTACTTTTTTAGTGAGTTAGAGAGCTTTAATGTTCTGATTTAGCTGTTAAAGTAATTATGTTCACTTCACCTTAGGATGTTTCTTTCGGCAGTGGTTTTATTTTTCAATCTTTTCTCACTGCGGCGTCTTTCAGACGTTACTTTGTATCCAAAGCTGGATATTTTCGATCACATGGGTCCCAGTGACCAATCAGCAACATTCAAGAATCTCTGTTGGTACACGCACTTTTTGAATTAAGACTCTGATATTATATATCTTAGATAGTATATTTCTCTCTCCTCTCGTTCATACACCTAAGTCCATCTGTAAATGCTGTATATTACGGCAGGTGTTAAAGTGATAATGGTCCTGGGAGCTGAATATTTCTTTTTTTGTTGTATATAATATGATGATCTTCTTTTAGGTTGGACTACAAGGAAGTATCAACGCGTATCGGCTCTTGCAAGCCTTTTTCAAGATCTTGAAAAAGGCTTGCAAGAGCCGATACGCGTTGATACTTCCTTGTAGTCCAACCTAAAAGAAGAACATCATATTACATTATATACAACAAAAAAAGATTGCTGATTACCTGATTGCCTCTGGCGCCCCCTATAAACCCACATCTACATATAATAAACCTAATTAACCTATTAACTCCTAAACCGCCAACCACCCACAATGCAAATAATTAATTTAATTACTAAGCCCCCTAACCTAACACCCCACAAATTAACCCCAATTACATAAACAAAGTTAAAATTAAAATAAAAAATCCTAACAAGGATTTTTTCAAAATAAAACCTAACATTAAATTACAAAAAATCTATAATTTTTTAATTTATATAAAAAAGGTCTAAAAGTACAGAAAAAAATAAAATAAAATAAAACCTAATGCCTATAAAAATAACCCCCCCCCCCAAAAAAAAAAAAACACCCCCTAATCTAAACTACCAATAGCCCTTAAAAGGGCCTTTTGTAGGGCATTGCCCTAAGTTAAACAGCTCTTTTACGTTTAAAAAAATATTAAGTCCCCCCATAACAGTAACCCCCCCCCCACACCAAATCCCCCAAAATAAAAAAAACCTAACACTAAAAAAACCTAAACTATGCATTGCCCCTAAAGGGGCATTTGTATGGGCATTGCCCTTAAAAGGGCATTCAGCTCTTTTACTATGTTTAGCTTCAGAAACAGAGGAATCAAATTTCAACAACTGCTAATTTGCTTCTAGGCTTGTTCCAGCAGGTCATGAGCGTGCATGTTTGATCCTGGGAGTTGAAAATGATCTTTTGCTTGCATTCTCCCCTAGGCCAAAAGGCAATGGAGGTAATGTGAGGTATCAAGCCACAATAAAAGAGGTTTTTCTTCTACCTACAGATATTAATATATAATTAAAGTATATTATTAAATGCATATAATAATGCACACAATAATTAAAACAAAACATTGCACATTAAAATGATAATGCATAGGTCTATATATAAACGTTTTACAGGATGTATAATAATGTATGTTATCAATAGTAATACTATATAATGTATGTATTTCTCCTGTTAAGTGTGGTCAGTCCACTGGTCATCATTACTTCTGGGATATTATCTCCTCCCCTACAGGAAGTGCAAGAGGATTCACCCAGCAGAGCTGCTATATAGCTCCTCCCCCCTACGTCACCTCCAGTCATTCTCTTGCACCCAACGAATAGATAGGATGTGTGAGAGGACTGTGGTGATTTTAATTAGTTTATTACCTTCAATCAAAAGTTTGTTATTTTATAATAGCACCGGAGTGTGTTATTCATTCTCTGGTAGAATTTGAAGAAGAATCTACCTGAGTTTTTTCTATGATTTTAGCCGGAGTAGTTAAGATCATATTGCTGTTTCTCGGCCATCTGAGGAGAGGTAAACTTCAGATCAGGGGACAGTGGGCAGATTAATCTGCAAAGAGGTATGTAGCAGTTTATTATTTTCTGACATGGAATTGATGAGAAAATCCTGCCATACCGTTATAATGTAAACTCAGCCTTAAATGCAGTAGATGTAGCTGGTATCAGGCTGTCATGTATGTATATTTTACACTTCAGTATTCTGGGGAATGGTACTTCACTGGATTTATACTGTATGCATAGTTTTAACCTAATTTGCAGGGACTTGCAATAGGTTTTAAATAACAATTAATTTATTGAGGTTAAACGTTTTTTTGCTGGCATGTAAAATCGTTTATTTCTCTGAGGTACTGGGTGAAAAAATGTTTTGGGCACTATTTTTTCCACTTGGCAATAGTTTTGTTTAAATTAAAGCAGTTTACTGATCTCTCTCACTGTTATGTGTGAGGGGGAGGGGCCATTTTTGGCGCTTTCACTACGCATAAAAAAACTCAGTCAGAGATTAATTTTCTTCCTGCATGATCCGGTTCATCTCTACAGAACTCAGGGATCTCCAAAGCTTGTTTTGAGGGAGGTAATCATTCACAGCAGAGCTGTGAAGATTGTAGATGACTGTGTTAAAAAACGTTTATTTGTGTATTTTTTCTGCTGTCAGGGTTAGTTATCCTTTGCTAATGGGAACAATCCTTTGCTAAAATTGTATATTTCTTACAAAGATTTGATGCTATAACTTATTTATTTTCAACTGTCATAATTTTTCTGTGCTTCTTATAGGCACAGTTCGTTTTCATGTTATTGTAAATTACTTGAAAAGCATTTCCAAGTTGCTAGTTTATTGCTAGTGTGTTAAACATGTCTGATTCAGAGGAAGATACATGTGCTATATGTGCTAATGCCAAAGTGGAGCCCAATAGAAATTTATGTACTAATTGTATTGATGTTACTTTAAATAAAAGTCAATCTGTACAAACTGAACATATTTCACCTAACAACGAGGGGAGAGTTATGCCGACTAACTCGCCTCACGTGTCAGTACCTGCATCACCCGCTCGGGAGGTGCGTGATATTGTAGCGCCGAGTACATCTGGGCGGCCATTTCAAATCACATTACAGGATATGGCTACTGTTATGACTGAAGTTTTGGCTAAATTACCAGAACTTAGAGGCAAGCGTGATCACTCTGGGGTGAGAACAGAGTGCGCTGATAATATTAGGGCCATGTCAGACACTGCGTCACAGGTGGCAGAACATGAGGACGGAGAACTTCATTCTGTGGGTGACGGTTCTGATCCAAACAGACTGGATTCAGATATTTCAAATTTTAAATTTAAGCTGGAAAACCTCCGTGTATTACTAGGGGAGGTGTTAGCGGCTCTGAATGATTGTAACACAGTTGCAATACCAGAGAAAATGTGTAGGTTGGATAAATATTTTGCGGTACCGGCGAGTACTGATGTTTTTCCTATACCTAAGAGACTTACTGAAATTGTTACTAAGGAGTGGGATAGGCCCGGTGTGCCGTTCTCACCTCCTCCGATATTTAGAAAAATGTTTCCAATAGACGCCACCACACGGGACTTATGGCAAACGGTCCCTAAGGTGGAGGGAGCAGTTTCTACTTTAGCTAAGCGTACCACTATCCCGGTGGAGGATAGCTGTGCTTTTTCAGATCCAATAGATAAAAAATTAGAGGGTTACCTTAAGAAAATGTATGTTCAACAAGGTTTTATATTGCAACCTCTTGCATGTATTGCGCCTGTCACGGCTGCAGCAGCATTTTGGTTTGAGTCTCTGGAAGAGACACTTGAATCATCTACACTAGATGAGATTACACACAAACTTAAAGCCCTTAAGTTAGCTAACTCATTTATTTCAGATGCCGTAGTACATTTAACTAAACTTACGGCTAAGAATTCCGGATTTGCCATTCAGGCACGCAGAGCACTGTGGCTAAAATCCTGGTCAGCTGATGTTACTTCTAAATCTAAATTGCTTAATATTCCTTTCAAAGGGCAGACTTTATTCGGGCCCGGGTTGAAAGAGATTATCGCTGACATTACAGGAGGTAAAGGCCATGCCCTGCCTCAGGACAAAGCCAAACCTAGGGCTAGACAGTCTAATTTTCGTTCCTTTCGTAATTTCAAAGCAGGAACAGCATCAACTTCCTCTGCACCAAAACAGGAAGGAGCTGTTGCTCGCTACAGACAAGGCTGGAAACCTAACCAGTCCTGGAACAAGGGCAAGCAGGCCAGGAAACCTGCTGCTGCCCCTAAGACAGCATGAATCGAGGGCCCCCGATCCGGGACCGGATCTAGTAGGGGGCAGACTTTCTCTCTTTGCCCAGGCTTGGGCAAGAGATGTTCAGGATCCCTGGGTGTTAGAGATCATATCTCAGGGATACCTTCTGGACTTCAAATCCTCTCCCCCAAGAGGGAGATTTCATCTGTCAAGGTTGTCAACAAACCAAATAAAGAAAGAAGCGTTCCTACGCTGCGTACAAGATCTTTTATTAATGGGAGTGATCCATCCAGTTCCGCGGTCGGAACAAGGACAAGGGTTTTACTCAAATCTGTTTGTAGTTCCCAAAAAAGAGGGAACTTTCAGGCCAATCTTGGATTTAAAGATCCTAAACAAATTCCTAAGAGTTCCATCGTTCAAGATGGAAACTATTCGAACAATTTTGCCCATGATCCAAGAGGGTCAGTACATGACCACAGTGGATTTAAAGGATGCTTACCTTCACATACCGATTCACAGAAATCATTACCGGTATCTAAGGTTTGCCTTTCTAGACAGGCATTACCAGTTTGTAGCTCTTCCATTCGGATTGGCTACGGCTCCAAGAATATTCACAAAGGTTCTGGGTACTCTTCTGGCGGTACTAAGACCGCGAGGAATTTCGGTAGCTCCGTACCTAGACGACATTCTGATACAAGCTTCAAGCTTTCAAACTGCCAAGTCTCATACAGAGTTAGTACTGGCATTTCTAAGGTCGCATGGATGGAAGGTGAACGAAAAGAAGAGTTCTCTCTTTCCACTCACAAGAGTTCCCTTCTTGGGGACTCTGATAGATTCTGTAGAAATGAAGATTTACCTGACAGAAGACAGGTTAACAAAGCTTCAAAATGCATGCCGTGTCCTTCATTCCATTCAACACCCGTCAGTAGCTCAATGCATGGAGGTGATCGGCTTAATGGTAGCGGCAATGGACATAGTACCTTTTGCACGCCTACATCTTAGACCGCTGCAATTGTGCATGCTAAGTCAGTGGAATGGGGATTACTCAGATTTGTCCCCCACTCTGAATCTGAATCAAGAGACCAGAAATTCTCTTCTATGGTGGCTTTATCGGCCACACCTGTCCAGGGGGATGCCATTCAGCAGGCCAAACTGGACAATTGTAACAACAGACGCCAGCCTACTAGGTTGGGGCGCTGTCTGGAATTCTCTGAAGGCTCAGGGACTATGGAATCAGGAGGAGAGTCTCCTTCCAATAAACATTCTGGAATTGAGAGCAGTTCTCAATGCCCTTCTGGCTTGGCCCCAGTTAACAACTCGGGGGTTCATCAGGTTTCAGTCGGACAACATCACGACTGTAGCTTACATCAACCATCAGGGAGGGACAAGAAGCTCCCTAGCAATGATGGACGTATCAAAGATAATTCGCTGGGCAGAGTCTCACTCTTGCCACCTGTCTGCAATCCACATCCCGGGAGTGGAGAACTGGGAGGCGGATTTCTTAAGTCGTCAGACTTTTCATCCGGGGGAGTGGGAACTTCATCCGGAGGTCTTTGCCCAGATACTTCGACGTTGGGGCAAACCAGAGATAGATCTCATGGCGTCTCGTCAGAACGCCAAGCTTCCTCGCTACGGGTCCAGATCCAGGGATCCGGGAGCGGTTCTGATAGATGCTTTGACAGCACCTTGGACCTTCGGGATGGTTTATGTGTTTCCACCCTTCCCGATGCTTCCTCGATTGATTGCCAGAATCAAACAGGAGAGAGCATCAGTGATTCTAATAGCGCCTGCATGGCCACGCAGGACTTGGTATGCAGATCTAGTGGACATGTCATCTTGTCCGCCTTGGTCTCTACCTCTGAAACAGGACCTTCTGATCCAGGGTCCATTCAAACATCAAAATCTAACTTCTCTGAAGCTGACTGCTTGGAAATTGAACGCTTGATTTTATCAAAACGTGGTTTTTCTGAGCCAGTTATTGATACCTTAATACAGGCTAGGAAGCCTGTTACCAGAAGGATTTACCATAAAATATGGCGTAAATACTTATATTGGTGCGAATCCAAGAGTTACTCATGGAGTAAGGTTAGGATTCCAAGGATATTGTCCTTTCTACAAGAAGGTTTAGAAAAGGGGTTATCCGCTAGTTCTTTAAAGGGACAGATTTCAGCTCTGTCCATTCTTTTACACAAACGTCTGTCAGAAGTTCCGGACGTTCAAGCTTTTTGTCAGGCTTTAGCTAGGATCAAGCCTGTGTTTAAAACTGTTGCTCCGCCATGGAGTTTGAACTTAGTTCTTAATGTTTTACAGGGTGTTCCGTTTGAACCCCTTCATTCCATTGATATCAAGTTGTTATCTTGGAAAGTTCTGTTTTTAATGGCTATTTCCTCGGCTCGAAGAGTCTCTGAGTTATCTGCCTTACATTGTGATTCTCCTTATCTGATTTTTCATTCAGACAAGGTAGTTCTGCGTACTAAACCTGGGTTCCTACCTAAGGTGGTCACTAACAGGAATATCAATCAAGAGATTGTTGCTCCATCTTTGTGTCCTAATCCTTCCTCGAAGAAGGAACGTCTGCTACACAATCTAGATGTAGTCCGTGCCCTGAAATTTTATCTACAGGCAACTAAGGATTTTCGTCAAACGTCTTCCCTGTTTGTCGTTTATTCTGGTCAGAGAAGAGGTCAAAAAGCTTCGGCTACCTCTCTCTCTTTTTGGCTTCGTAGCATAATACGATTAGCCTATGAGACTGCTGGACAGCAGCCTCCTGAAAGAATTACAGCTCATTCTACTAGAGCTGTGGCTTCCACTTGGGCCTTTAAGAATGAGGCTTCTGTTGAACAGATTTGCAAGGCTGCAACTTGGTCTTCTCTTCATACTTTTTCCAAATTTTACAAATTTGACACTTTTGCTTCTTCGGAGGCTGTTTTTGGGAGAAAGGTTCTTCAGGCAGTGGTTCCTTCCGTGTAAAGAGCCTGCCTGTCCCTCCCGTCATCCGTGTACTTTTGCTTTGGTATTGGTATCCCAGAAGTAATGATGACCCGTGGACTGACCACACTTAACAGGAGAAAACAAAATTTATGCTTACCTGATAAATTCATTTCTCCTGTAGTGTGGTCAGTCCACGGCCCGCCCTGTTTTTTATGGCAGGCTAAACATTTTTTGGATTATACTCCAGTCACCACTACACCCTTGGGCTTCTCCTTTCTCGTTGGTCCTTTGGTCGAATGACTGGAGGTGACGTAGGGGGGAGGAGCTATATAGCAGCTCTGCTGGGTGAATCCTCTTGCACTTCCTGTAGGGGAGGAGATAATATCCCAGAAGTAATGATGACCCGTGGACTGACCACACTACAGGAGAAATGAATTTATCAGGTAAGCATAAATTTTGTTTTTATATATTTATAAATGTATTTTTATATGTCCTGTTACACATTTCTGTAGGTAGAAGACAAAATATATTGGCTTGATACCACTCATAAACGAACATTACTTTTTTTTTTATCAGGACTGTCTCACCGTCAAACCCCTTCAGTATATGTTGTAAAGTACATTACTGAAACTTCCAATCAATACCTATTTGTCAAAAGTGATAATTCACACTCAAAAATAGTGCAGGGCGGAGTGCACAAGAAACTGCAAAAGAATGTGCAGTCTGCAAAGGTGTCATTTGTAAAATATTTTAAATGCTATGCATTACAAATGGCAAGATATGCATTCTAATGTAAGGCTAATGAATCCCATTACATAGTGATACATTTCTAATTCTTATTTTGGGAGACACACTCATTATATATATATATATATATATATATATATATATATATATATATATATATATATATATATATATATATATATATATATATATATATATATATATATATATATATATATATATATATATATATATATATATATATATATATATATTATATACAGTACTGTTCAAAATTCTTAGACCACCATTAGATTTGTTGTTTAAGCAATGGTATAATGACCATATATAATTCTTTCTCAGTCTCTTTTTTACAATACAACCAGAAAATACAGGATATTTGTATACAGTATTAAAAAACAGAAACAAATCTGAAAAAAAACAGCTTATGCTAGTTATCATGGGGATGATCCTCACATGCATTTTGCTCATTCTGGCTGAGTAACGAAGCAGTGCACAATATATACTTTGCACTGCTCCGGTCGGGTGTCGCGTGACAAAATCACATGCGTTCACAGGTGCGTTTGGCTGAAAGAAAGAGCCGAATAGCCTTTCAATATAAGGAAATGCAGTGAGGGAGTTGGGCTTACAGAGTTTGCAAAGAAAAAGCAATCGCTTCCAGAGGTAAATGTTCATTTAATTTTATTTCAGAATCTGTGTTCTCAAGTTATTTTATGTCCCTTTAATTGTTTTATCACTGGGCTGTATAGCATGCAACAATAGCTATTGAAATGATTTTAAAACATTTATTTTGTAGGAAGACCTTTCACCAAATAGTGTTTCTTTACATATATACTGTGTATATATATGTATTTAATTTCCCTTTAAAAGAAACCTGTATCCTGTATCAGAATACATATTTTGCCAAATGTTTGTTCATATTTTTGTTACCTGTCTCAGCTCAGCTACTGTCTTAAATTGTATTTACCAATGCCCCCTAGTGATGAATATCTTCTAATGGTAATTATTTTTATAGTTCATTTTAATAAAGCCCAGTAGGGGTTATGGTAACCACAAGGGTGAACGGAAGACTTTTTTTAAAAAAAAATTGCTGCTCAGAATCTGTGGATGTAGTTTTAGTTCCCGCTGTGTGATTTTTTATTTTAAAAAAGCTCCTTTTCCTCATTTCATGAAAAAGGTAGGCAGCAAAGTGTTAAGGTATTTCAGACTTTAATTTCCCGTTTTCTCAAGAGAATGTGAAGAAACCACAGAAAACATTAATCAAAGCTTTATGATACTTTTATAGAGATTTTAGTAATAGGTTTTTTTTTTAACCAAATTATTGATACACACTCTTCAGATAATCACGTAAATGCACCATGATGGAGACGTAATCCAAATAATAATGCTTTTAAAGCTATTAAGCATGATATTTAGCTTCCCAGATCACATTTCAGTTTCTTTGTTTACAGAAGTAAAATATGCTTTATCAGTGGAATACATTTAATGGCTGCTCGTTTTGGAAAATAAAATCCTGTTTTAAATATAATGCAAATCAACAAACTGATCTCCTACTGATATTTTAATTAAAATTTAAATACATTTTTTTGCGCGTACAAAGTATATATTGAATACTGACTGTAACATCTGATCATGCTGAGAAATAAGAACTGAATAAAAATCAGCCTATAGTAAATGGCAATGAGTTTGTACAGTTCATAAAGTTAAGTTTTTATAATTAATGTGGAAATAAGCAGATAAAATGTTTGTATCGGGCACTTATTATAGATTCTAATTTAATTCAATGTAGTGACTTGAATTATTTTACATTGGAGTGTTATTAAAGGGACAGTAAACAATAAAAATATATACATTTAAAAGTATTGTGCGGCTTTTAAATATATCAGAGTTCTATGCAACACATTTGATTGACTCAGTTACAATAATGTTACCTCTAAAACTTTCCTAAAACCATCTGCGCTTTTTTTAGCTGCACTATTTCGACCACGTCTTTGACATAGTCAAGGGACACTGTCCTCCTCTCTCTCTCATATTCTCTCTCTGCCTATTTTCACTGCACTGAGGCTATGAGCAGTTTTCCCTCCTAAGGGCTCCACGTACTAAAGCATCAATTTGCTCTCTTGATAGTGCGTTGGATAAACTTGCTACAACTCGCGGGGAGCAAAGCAATGCCTGTTATCCATATGTACTTAAAAAAGAAAAAGAATTGTTGTGTTTAATCCGTATCTGGATGTTCTTAGTTATTTGTCAATTAAAAATGAAGTATGGCTTGTTCTGGACTCTTGGGACTTGGCCTGTTTGTATTGCACATCAGTGCTTACAGCCAAGTGAGTAGGATACTGTACATCTGCATATCCCTTCAGCCATTTTTTCCTCATTTATCTGCACTATGTGGCGCTCTCTGTCTCTTCTGTTCTAGATCATCATACTGTGTCGGGGCACAACATACCAGAGGAGCTGCCTGAATACCATCTTGTGGACTGTGCTACATATCTGTAATATGTGACTTTGATTTCTTTTTTTGAAATTATTATGTGGGCATTGCTACATATATGCATTTTGTTACACTGATCTACTTTGGTGGTCTGCTAATTATTGCATAGATTTTGCCACGTACTTCTAATTTGAATTATTAATATCTATTTTATTATTATTTCTCCTATATTATCACTGTGTGGACATCGCCACATATCCGTAAATTGGGTTTTTCTTGTTTTTATTTTGTATTTTTAGGTATCCACCTAATATTTTATTTTTCTATATTCGATATTTTACAGTACCTATTCTTTATTTCCTATCCATACCCCTCATATTATTTTTACATATTTCTTATTTTCATCATTTATATTTACTTTTATTTTTATTTTTTGTGGCGCCTCTTACTAGATATCTGTCTGCACCCCTGCTGCTGGCAGTTTATCTGTTTGAGAATACTTTTTTGGATGTTGTGCGAAGCAAACATCACATACTCAGGACAGGAGTATCTGGCAGCGTATTAGTGATGCTGCAAGTGCCCAGGGTCCACTATCGATCGTGAGTAACAATTGAAGTCTGTTGACCTTCTTTTTATTTATAAAATATTTTACCAGGAAGGATACATTGAGATTTCTCTCCTTTTCAAGTATGTCCTGGGTCCACAAAACATTGCATTGATACAATAGGGTACAATAAAATTCAAGATAGATTAGGGTCTAACAACATACCCAAGTATTTGAAAGAGTGGACTGCGGCAAGCGCGCAATTGGATTTTGTTTTGATGCGTAGGTGGGAATTTTGTAATTTGTGTAATTTAGGACCCGTTCCAAAGATCATTGTGACAGTTTTGTCAGTGTTTAGGAAGAGTTTGTTTTTTGAGATCCACTTTTCTACCTCTGTGAACTGGTCTTGGAGCACTGCTTCAAGCTGCGGCAGAACAGATTTGTTCGCATAGATTACTGTCGTCTGCGCACATGGATACAGTTGAGGATTTGCAGACATTAAGCAGATCATTTATAAATAATGTGATAGTAGGGGGCCGAGAAGGGAACCTTGGGGAACACCACACGTAACTGGGAGAGTGAGGGAGTCACTGTTAGAAATGGAGACATATTGTGATCGATCCGATACATATGATCTAAACCAGGTTAACGGACGATCAGCAATACCAGAGTTTTTTAGTTTGAGCAGTAGTATGTCATGGTCTCCTGTGTCAAAAGCCTTTGCAAAATCAAGGAAAATTGCTCCAGTTAGGTCTCCTTGTTCCATGCCAGTTTGGATGTTGTTGCAAACTTTTAGGAGGGCAGTTGTAGTGGAGTGATTTGGTCGAAAACCTGATTGATCAAGGGTCATATACAGGGAGTGCAGAATTATTAGGCAAATGAGTATTTTGACCACATCATCCTCTTTATGCATGTTGTCTTACTCCAAGCTGTATAGGCTCGAAAGCCTACTACCAATTAAGCATATTAGGTGATGTGCATCTCTGTAATGAGAAGGGGTGTGGTCTAATGACATCAACACCCTATATCAGGTGTGCATAATTATTAGGCAACTTCCTTTTCTTTGGCAAAATGGGTCAAAAGAAGGACTTGACAGGCTCAGAAAAGTCAAAAAATAGTGAGATATCTTGCAGAGGGATGCAGCACTCTTAAAATTGCAAAGCTTCTGAAGCGTGATCATCGAACAATCAAGCGTTTCATTCAAAATAGTCAACAGGGTCGCAAGAAGCGTGTGGAAAAACCAAGGCGCAAAATAACTGCCCATGAACTAAGAAAAGTCAAGCGTGCAGCTGCCAAGATGCCACTTGCCACCAGTTTGGCCATATTTCAGAGCTGCAACATCACTGGGGTGCCCAAAAGCACAAGGTGTGCAATACTCAGAGACATGGCCAAGGTAAGAAAGGCTGAAAGACGACCACCACTGAACAAGACACACAAGCTGAAACGTCAAGACTGGGCCAAGAAATATCTCAAGACTGATTTTTCTAAGGTTTTATGGACTGATGAAATGAGAGTGAGTCTTGATGGGCCAGATGGATGGGCCCGTGGCTGGATTGGTAAAGGGCAGAGAGCTCCAGTCCGACTCAGATGCCAGCAAGGTGGAGGTGGAGTACTGGTTTGGGCTGGTATCATCAAAGATGAGCTTGTGGGGCCTTTTCGGGTTGAGGATGGAGTCAAGCTCAACTCCCAGTCCTACTGCCAGTTTCTGGAAGACACCTTCTTCAAGCAGTGGTACAGGAAGAAGTCTGCATCCTTCAAGAAAAACATGATTTTCATGCAGGACAATGCTCCATCACACACGTCCAAATACTCCACAGCGTGGCTGGCAAGAAAGGGTATAAAAGAAGAAAATCTAATGACATGGCCTCCTTGTTCACCTGATCTGAACCCCATTGAGAACCTGTGGTCCATCATCAAATGTGAGATTTACAAGGAGGGAAAACAGTACACCTCTCTGAACAGTGTCTGGGAGGCTGTGGTTGCTGCTGCACGCAATGTTGATGGTGAACAGATCAAAACACTGACAGAATCCATGGATGGCAGGCTTTTGAGTGTCCTTGCAAAGAAAGGTGGCTATATTGGTCACTGATTTGTTTTTGTTTTGTTTTTGAATGTCAGAAATGTATATTTGTGAATGTTGAGATGTTATATTGGTTTCACTGGTAAAAATAAATAATTGAAATGGGTATATATTTGTTTTTTGTTAAGTTGCCTAATAATTATGCACAGTAATAGTCACCTGCACACACAGATATCCCCCTAAAATAGCTATAACTAAAAACAAACTAAAAACTACTTCCAAAACTATTCAGCTTTGATATTAATGAGTTTTTTGGGTTCATTGAGAACATGGTTGTTGTTCAATAATAAAATTAATCCTCAAAAATACAACTTGCCTAATAATTCTGCACTCCCTGTAGTTAGAAAGTTGGTAATACTCGCATAATTGCGTATGGACGCATTTTTCTAAGATTTTTGATAATACTGGGAGCAATGATATAGGGCGATAGTTAGAAACCAAGGTTAACTCCCCACTATCTTCCAGAGGCTACCCGTTGCAAAAGGCTGTGTCAGCTGAAGTAAGTGGGTCTGTGAATTTTCTTTAAAGACTGTGGCAAGATACTTTAATATTCAGCTGGGGGAGAGAGATATATTAGTGTTAGATTGGCCTGCAAAAAAAGTTAAGGGAGGTGGTATCTATGGACATTTGAGCTAGGGGTCATACAGGCAAAAAACACAGGTAAAGTTCACAAATTACAGAGATAAGAGAGGTATCCATTGAGGAAAATAAAACCATTAAACAAGCAAGATATATGGTTCATCAATGTGCTCCAATATGCATTTAAAATAATGTATATATCAGTTTTAGGTGTATATATTATAGCTCCTATTGTTTATTATTGTGTTCGCCACCTAAATACTGGCGAGTGATAATTCACGCGGTTGACATGGAAAAAGTATCCAGTGGAAAAATAGATTGTTTAGAACTATTGTTTAGCGCAAGATTTATGTCGAGCGAGGAGTTTTATGCTTCAAAAAAGGGTTGGATAGAAGAGTTGAGGACAAGTTCGCTCACCACTTGTAGATTGTATTTTTTTTTTACAGATTTGACTGCTTGGTACATACGATTGTCTATACACGCACAGATATTAAAGCGGGAAAGCTGACAAACACCTTGCTGACAGTTTAGTAATATGCATCATTGTTCCCTCTAAGGCCAGTTTTGTGAGTGGCCCAGCAGTGAAACAATAAGGGAACCACACCTTGCAATCTGCTTTGTGTTTTGCTTGCTTATTGCTCTATTTAACTGTTTCACTGCTGGGCCGCTCACAAAACTGGCCTTAGAGGGAACACTGGTCATAAGCAGAAGGCTTAAACTATGCATGTGCAGATTCTCTGCTCAGGAAGACCAGGCAGAGAACAAACATGTGCGTGCTAAATGGGAAGAGAAAGAGAGCTGTGCTGCACAGAAACAGATGTCCTTTGCAGCTATGGGATGTAATTAGAAGATTAATCTGAAAGAAAAGAAATGGTATATTTATATATTATTTAATGGAGTGGAAATTTAAAATAAAAATGTGCAGAAATTAATACTTTTTCTGTTTTCATTGTTGAAGGGCACTTTATTATTTAAAGCAACATTGTAATATTTCAGCCATCTGGCACCAGTATTTGCAACAATGTTTATCCTAATATTATACAAAGTTGAAAACACTGCTGCTGCAGAGTACTAAAGACATGTGTACGCTCCTAAGCTCCTATCATGCTACCTACGTTTATCCTAAGACAAAATATACCAAGATAACAAAAAATTAAATAGAAGCAAGTTGAAAATGTTTCAAATTGCATGCTCTAGTTTATCTGAATCATGAATGTTTCATTTTGAAACCTAAAAAATATTTTGTGATTTAGACAGAGCATATAATATTTTTTTTTAAAAGTTTCCAATTTATTTTTATTATCAAATTTGCTTTGTTCACATGGTAAACTTTGTTGAAGAGATACCTAGGTAGGTGTCTGCAGCACTACGTGGCAGGAAATAGTGCTGACAAATGGCTCCATACAGTGCTTCAGACACGCTACTGAGATTTCATCCCTGCTCTTCAGCAAAAGTCAACAAAGAAAATTTGATAATAGGAGACAATTAGGAAGTTGTTTAAATTTCATGCTCTGTCCGAATCATGAAATAAAAAATTTGGGTTTCATTTCCCTTTAAGTTTTTGCAACCCCATGGCCCTTGCCTCTCTTGCCGTCCAAAGCTCATATTAATTTGTTTGTTTTTAACTTGACACCCGGCATCGCAGCCAATACTGTAAACTCAAGAGAGAAAACAGAAGGCAATTTAACATTCCTACCCTTATATGCAACAAACAAAAGACATTAATTTCCCTTTTAAGCAGGGTAATAACAGCTACTATTTAGTAGTTGCCAATTATTGGTCAAATGCACTTTGTTTAGTAAAAAATAGCTATATGACTAAGACAATTATTAAAGGACATAATAGTTGAAACATTACATGTTCTAATTTGTTAGAAGTACCGATCGAGACACACAGACCACTTCCAGCGGAAACCGCCAATGGTCCAATCAGCATCGCTAGTTACACACCAGTGCTCTGCAGTTCCCAAGTGGTATATTATACTGTGTGTTTAAACACACAGTAGTGCAGGTTTAATAGTCTTAAAATGATATGCTATTACAAATTAGAGCATGTGATTTTTCAACTATTATCTAAGTCTCAGTTTCTTCAATAAAATGTATAAATATATATCAATCTACTATCGCAATAAAACATTTACTAATAATGGTTATAATAATCCTAATAATAATCAAACTACGTTCAAATATCAGTAATGATCAGCACTTGAGAAAATTAAACTGCTTTTTAAAAAATAAATAAAAGTGACTTTATATTTCTTGGAGGTTCCAAAATTTAAACTAGAACTTTATATTGCACCTTTCTTATATATATATATTTGTCATATATATGTAATTTTTTCCCCACTAGCATTTTCTGTATGATTGAATAGATAAGATGTATATAGAAACTGTCATTAACTTAAAACACTGTATCTATTTGTCCCAGAAACATCTGAAATTTGCTAATCTGATTTACTGTATCCTCACTGATGTTACTGGAACATATGTTTTATTTATTTACATCTAAACTGTCTAGTTTATTTCATGCTACATGAGCTTTATAGTTATTGACAGCATTTAAAAACTGTAAGATCCATCTAACAGTTTGACAGTTATATCTTTTTAAAGGGACATATAAGCACAAGAGTAAAATACACTAATCTGTGAGAGTATTTTATTATTATGCTAGTGCATGTCTGTAATTATATGTTTTTTTTGTTTTTGTTTTTTTTAATTTAATTTTTATTGAGGTTGTGCGAAAACATTACAACTTATATAAGCATAGGCGTCGCTACAGGGGGGCTGGGGGGGGCAAACGCCCCCCCTAAATTGTTCTTTGCCCCCCCTGTGGCCCCCCCCCCACCAGCGCCGGCACTTGCATAATCCTAGCTAGGTGCCCCAGCAGGGAGGCACAATCATGCAGCATAAACTGATATTTATTTTATGAAAATATTAGTTTTACTGTTTGAGGTGACGCAGCACCACTCCAATACCTCATGCTGGCTGCTGCTATATTCTAGCCTCCTCTACTTCAGTTCCAGCCAGGTCATGTTCCAACACAGTACAAGGAACATGACCGGAGACTGGAGAGGAAGAGGGAGGAGTCAGACTCAGCACCAGTGTGCAGAACAGAGGAGTTACAGAGCGCGGGAAGGAAGAGCACAAGCAGGCAGTGACACTAGCAGCAAAGATGAAGATTTGGGGTAAATGTAAGTCACAGGGTTAATTTATACTGTTTATGGTCACACACAGCCTGCAATGAGGTCAGCCAGCACGGCTGCCCCCTTAGCACCACAGCCTTTATTAGAACTTCTTGCACGGGTTGGTTTGCCTCAGTAATAAATTAGGAGCTGCAGAGACACTGGCAGCTGACATTTACACACACTGCTCTGAGAACTTAACCCTATACATTTATTAATCTGTGTGCACAGCAAATAGTGTTAAGTTCTCAGAGAAGTGAGGGTTTAAAGTGTAGTACTTTTTTGCTTTGTTTATGTGATCTGTGTGTACAGGCAAATGCAGGGCAAACAGCATTTATTTTAAAATCTTGGAAATTTGTTTCTCTAGCAGATGTTCCTTTCTCTAGCACCAGAATTCACCTTCAACCTCCTCCCCTTACCCTAAATCAGAGCCTTCACCCTTTTGTTCTCCTTAAGGTGGAATAGTAAGGTTGCTTCTCAGTTCTTGTATGTGTATATGTGTTTTTATTCCAGTTACTCAGCTTTCAAAAAGGATATAGTGCATCAAATGTGCATTAAAAGAAAATGAGAAAAATCGAACAGATGGGGAGATAAGTGGACAATTGATTATTAGAATAAATGTTATCTTTTTAACTATGTAAAGTCTTTGTTTTAAAATGTCTTCATTATAGTTTTTTATGCACACTTTATTCTTAATTGTCTTCAGCAGAAAAGGTTAGATAACTAAAGCTTATGTATAATGTCTGCGTGTGTAACTGTGTATGTATATGTGTGTGTACTGTTGTAATTGTTTTATCATCTTTGTGTGTGTATGTATGTATATATGTGTGTTTGTATGTATGTGTATTTATGTATATATTTGTGTGTATGTATGTTTGTGTGTGTGCATCTGTGTGTATGTATTTGTGTGTGTCTGTGTGCATGTATATGTGTATTTATGTATGTTTGTGTGTGTGTGTAGGTATGTATATGTGTATGTATGTATGTGTGTGTATGTGTTTGTGTGTGTGTAGCTATGTATATGTGTCTGTGTATGTATGTATGTCTATCTTCTATATATGTCCATGCATATTATGTTATAAAGGAAGACATAAGATGCATTGCTGTTGTATTTTTAATACTTGCGTTCCTTTTCCATTTATATCTGTGTTTTATCTTATGAAAAAAATATAGACTGTTGCAATTGTTTTGTTGTCATCTTTGTATGTATGTGTGTGTATGTACGTATGTATGCGCGTGTGTGTCTGTGTGAATGTATGTATTTGTTTGTGTCTATGTATGTATTTGGGTGTGTGTGTTTCTTAAGTGGTATGATTAAGTGGTGAAAATTATCGGTGCCCCCCCCAGTTTTGACTGTGGTATCTTATGTGCCCCCCCCCTATATATTGTTCCTAGAGTCGCCACTGTATATAAGACATGTCAGTAAGACAAACATAAATGGTACATTTCAATGTGACAATTTCTATATAAATAGAAGACAAAATTCTCAATAGGAATAATCATATGGAACCTCTCTTTCTATTTTACATGAGCTGAAATTAACAATTTGAATGGTCACTTTTGGACCTGCTGGTTTAGAACAACTTAACAAATAGTACTTTGAATGATAGCAAAAATGGATTATTAGATGCATAATGTTGAACTCAACTTTTAAGTAGGAGTGAACAATGTTAGTAGACTGTTGTAGGCGAAGAGTTACTGTTAGATAAATCTTAAGGGGTGCGGCATAGACTAGATAAGCCGCATAGTTAGTCTTCCTCATCAAGGAAGCATGTTATATGGGGGGGGGTGGTCATTAAAACATGGTAGGCCGCATGCAGTAAAGGGCATATCTCCATAGGAAAACTTATTAATTGGCTACACAAATTGTGGGTTACCTTGGAAGGGAATATACTTGACTGTTGCAGGAAATATATCCTTCCCAGTCCATTGGTGCTATCTATTGAACGACGTATAGGTCACTATCGCAAATGTTAGAGTGTTAGAAGGGATATAGGGGTGGGAGTGTAGATAGAAAAACTTGTTCTCAGGGTCATATGGCATATTTACACAACCATAGATATATTCAGTAGTTAAGAGGGTTAGTAATACACAAATTTTAGGGAAGCCAACATTGCATAAGCAACACATTTTTAAGCAAAACAGTGTACAGAGCATAACCACGGCCGTTGGCAGCTCCTCCCACCAGATAAGTAGTTTACAACTATGAATGTATGGTACATGGCTTCCCCGACTCAGTTACAGGAGAGAATAACCATTCACCTCGAAAGTCACTGTTGTGTAACCTATAATAAAGATTACCCTTCTAGTTATATAATATCCATTGACCGCATAGTTATTTGGGCCATAGGACAAAGGTAATTAAATATATTATATCTGTCATTAGGTTTGTAATTATATGTTTAACCCCCATAAAGGTGTTAAATACATAGTTAAAGTCATGAGTCACAAAGCATTTCATGTTTTGATCAGCTCATGTCTAGTGATTAGCGGCTATGCACGTATGCTGCTTTGGATTGGCTCACCTGCCCTGTCTGCTCAAGAGATACAATATATTACAGCCCCAACGCAAATAAATAAGAATAGATGTTTATCAGTGATTCATATTGTCATGAGATGCAGGACACAACATAGAAGGTACAACACAATTTTATTGCAGAACATAGAAGTTTTACAAACTGCACAACACATCCGACTTAGTAACTGTGACATAGACTACATGACTATAGGCCATGCCCCCATCCGGTGACGTCACACTCCCCCTCCCATCACATCTTCTCCTTTTTCAAAGAATAAAGCATACATTTTTTTTTAGAGCACAACAAATAACAAGATTTACAAGAAGCATACAAATATATATATATATATTTTTTTTTTAGTGAACAACAAATAACAAGTTTAAGAGAATAAATATGAACAACAAGAAATACAATCCTGACTTGAACATCGGGGTAGACTACCCTAGTCCACAGTGACCATGGAATTATTCTGCCTTTTCTTCTGGTCACTGCTCTAACTACAGTGCTAATCCCGGTAGCAGGGTGGAAGTTTCACCACTCTTCCACTTGACCTCATTTTACATGAACTATACTCTGATACAGAAGAAGATGATTGAGAGTCTGCTGGAAGCACATAAGTATCCCCGCTGTGGGGAATTCACCCCTCTTAAAACAGGGGATCCCACCGGCTGTGGCTCTGAAGCATCCAGTCTCAAACTCTCAGGTACTGACTGAAGATGTCTTCTATTTCGACGTGTGACTGTCCCTCCTTCAGTAAGGACTACATAAGACCTTGGTTCTGGAGAGTGTCCTTTTACAGTGGCTGGCGTCTTCTATTTCTTCTCCTCAGAGTTAAACTCTAACATTCTGGCCCACATTCAGCTCCTGCAAGGGCCTCACAGAGTGTTTTCTGTCATAGAAGAATCTAGTAGCCCCTTTTCGTCTCTTCATCCCTCCTAAGGACCTCCTCCCGAGGAGCAAGGGGGGCTGGCTAGAAGAAACCCACAGAGGGTAGAGTGGTGCAGATCTGACGTCCTAACATCAACTGTGCCGGGCTAAAACCCATGGCTTGGATGGGAGTCGCCCTATAGGACAAGAGAGCTAGGTATGGCTCAGAATGCTTCAAAATGAACCTGGTTGTTTGAACTGCCCTTTCGCCATTCCATTGGCCTGCGGGTAATGCAGACTTGACGTGGAATGGATGAAATAATTTTCACTGCTGAAAGAACTGAACTCCATGGAAGCAAACTGCATTCTGTCATCACTCACTAGCTCCATCAGTATGCCCCACCGGGCGAACAAGCTTTTAAACGAGTGATGACAGCCAGACTGGTGACTTCATTCAGGGTTGCAATCTCCAAATAACTGGAATAATAGTTAATCACAACCAGGTACTTTTTCCCATGGAGTTCACACAAATCTGCGTCTATCTTCTGCCACGGGCCTGCAAGCAGTGGGGTAGAAATTAAGGGCTCTCTTCTCCGTGTAGGCCGGCATCCCTGGCAAAAGGCACATTTTGATACATGGCTTGTAATGTCGGTACTGACCAAAGGCCACCATACCGTTGTAGCTGCCCTTTCTCAGCACTTTGTAATGCCCATGTGGCCATCGTGAATCCTGCTTAGCATCTCCTGCCACATGCTAACAGGAATAACAATGCGGTCTTGGAACAGCACTAAACCATCCAGCTCCGTTAGCTGTGACTTCTCAGACTGGTAAGAGCTCAAAGACATCCAGGCTGTCCGGCTCTCAGGCCAACCTCGCTTTATATACTTGATAACTTCTTGAAGATCTGTATCCAAATGTGTCTCCTTTCTTATTTGCTCTAGCTTTCTTGATGAGATGGATTTAGATGCCAGAACTGAATCCACGTACACTTTCACATCTGATTCAGTTGAAGATCCTTCAGCAGCAGCCAGCAGGAGCCTGGAAAAAGTATCTGCCACTACCAATTTCCCCGGCACATGCATTGCCTGAACGTTGAACCTAAGTAGCCTCATCAGAAGTTTCTGGCATCTTAGGGGTGTCTTGTCAATATCATAGGAATTGATAAGAGGAACTAGTAGTTTATGGTCAGTTTCAAGATTAAAATTCTCCAACTTGGTAACACTGGAAGCACTCACAGGCCCAAACTGCAACCAGGCACTCTGTCAATTTGGAGGTATTTCGATTCTGTGGCCGTCAGTGTACGGGAACAGTAGGTAATGGGCTGTAGTTTGTTTCTCCAACATTGGTGTGTCCGGTCCACAGCGTCATCCTTACTTGTGGGATATTCTCTTCCCCAACAGGAAATGGCAAAGAGTCCCAGCAAAGCTGGTCACATGATCCCTCCTAGGCTCCGCCCACCCCAGTCATTCTCTTTGCCGTTGCACAGGCAACATCTCCACGGAGATGGTTAAGAGTTTTTTGGTGTTTAAATGTAGTTTTTATTCTTCTATCAAGTGTTTGTTATTTTAAAATAGTGCTGGTATGTACTATTTACTCTGAAACAGAAAAGGATGAAGATTTCTGTTTGTAAGAGGAAGATGATTTTAGCAGACAGTAACTAAAATCGATTGCTGTTTCCACATAGGACTGTTGAGATGAAGTAACTTCAGTTGGGGGAAACAGTTAGCAGACTTTTCTGCTTTAGGTATGACTAGCCATATTTCTAACAAGACTGTGTAATGCTGGAAGGCTGTCATTTCCCCTCATGGGGACCGGTAAGCCATTTTCTTAGTCAAAAACAGAATAAAGGGCTTATTATGGGCTAAAAAACTGGTAGACATTTTTATGGGCTAAATCGATTGCTTTATTTGTGCATATTATTCAAATTTAGGCTAACAATTGACATTTATAATCTTGGGGAACGTTTATAAAACGGCAGGCACTGTATTGGACACCTTTTTCAGTCAGGGGGCCTTTCTAGTCATAGACTGAGCCTCATTTTCGCGCCATTAATGCGCAGTTGTTTTTTGAGAGCAGGGCATGCAGATGCATGTGTGAGGATCTAAGAATCTCTGAAAAAGCTTTTAGAAGGCGTCATTTGGTATCGTATTCCCCTCAGGGCTTGGTTGGGTCTTAGCAAAGACTGTATCTGGGACTGTATAGGGGTTAAATTGAAAAACGGCTCCGGTTCCGTAATTTTAATGGTTAAAGCTCTGAAATTTGGTGTGCAATACTTTTAAGGCTTTAAGACACTGTGGTGAAAATTTGGTAATTTTTGAACAATTCCTTCATACTTTTTCACATATTCAGTAATAAAGTGTTTTCTGTTTGAAATTTAAAGTGACAGTAACGGTTTTATTTTACAACGTTTTTTGTGCTTTGTTGACAAGTTTAAGCCTGTTTAACATGTCTGTACCTTCAGATAAGCTATGTTCTATATGTATGAAAGCCAATGTGTCTCCCCATTTAAATTTATGTGATAATTGTGCCATAGCGTCCAAACAAAGTAAGGACAGTACTGCCACAAATAATGATATTGCCCAAGATGATTCCTCAAATGAGGGGAGTAAACATGATACTACATCATCTCCTACTGTGTCTACACCAGTTTTGCCCATGCAGGAGGCCCCTAGTACATCTAGTGCGCCAATACTTATTACCATGCAACAATTAACGGCTGTAATGGATAACTCCATAGCAAATCTTTTATCCAAAATGCCTACTTATCAGAGAAAGCGCGATTGCTCTGTTTTAAACACTGAAGAGCAAGAGGACGCTGATGATAATTGTTCTGTCATACCCTCACACCAATCTGAAGGGGCCATGAGGGAGGTTTTGTCTGAGGGAGAAATTTCAGATTCAGGAAAAAAATTTCATCAAGCTGAACCTGATGTTGTGACATTTAAATTTAAATTAGAACATCTCCGCGCACTTCTTAAGGAGGTATTATCTACTCTGGATGATTGTGACAATTTGGTCATTCCAGAGAAATTATGCAAGATGGACAGGTTCCTAGAGGTTCCGGTGCCCCCCGACGCTTTTCCTATACCCAAGCGGGTGGCGGACATAGTAAATAAAGAGTGGGAAAAGCCCGGCATACCTTTTGTTCCTCCCCCTATATTTAAGAAATTATTTCCTAGGACTTATGGCAGACAGTCCCCAAGGTCGAGGGGGCAGTTTCTACTCTAAACAAACGCACTACTATTCCTATCGAAGATAGTTGTGCTTTCAAAGATCCTATGGATAAAAAATTGGAGGGTTTGCTTAAAAAGATTTTTGTACAGCAAGGCTACCTTCTACAACCAATTTCATGTATTGTTCCTGTCACTACGGCAGCGTGGTTCTGGTTCGAGGAACTAGAAAAGTCGCTCAGTAGAGAAACTCCATATGAGGAGGTTATGGACAGAGTTCACGCACTTAAAGGGACACTCAAGTCAAAATTAAAATTCATGATTCAGATACAGCAGCAATTTTAAACAACTTTCCAATTTACTTCCATTAACAAAAAGTGCTCAGTCTTTTTATATTTACACTTTTTGAGTCACCAACTCCTACTGAGCATGTGCAAGAATTCACAGCATATACGTATATGCATTTGTGATTGGCTGATGACTGTCACATGATACAGGGGGAGTGGAAATAGACATAACTTTGCAATTTATTTAACAAAAATCTAGTACTCATTTGAAGTTCAGACTAAGTGCTATTGTATTGTCTTCTTATCATGCATTTGTTGATTATGCAAATGTACAGTGTTGACTGGTCCTTTAAATTGGCTAACTCTTTTATTTTAGATGCCGCTTTGCAATTAGCAAAATTAGCGGCGAAAAATTCAGGGTTTGCTATCGTGGCGCGCAGAGCGCTTTGGCTAAAGTCTTGGTCAGCGGATGTGTCATCCAAGACAAAATTGCTTAACATTCCTTTCAAAGGTAAAACTTTATTTGGACCTGATTTGAAAGAGATTATTTCAGACATCACTGGGGGAAAGGGCCACGCCCTTCCACAGGATAGGTCTTTTAAGGCTAAAAATAAGCCTAATTTTCGTCCCTTTCGCAGAAATGGACCAGCCTCTAATTCTGCATCCTCTAAGCAAGAGGGTAATGCCTCACAACCCAAACCAGCCTGGAAACCAATGCAAGGCTGGAACAAGGGTAAGCAGGCCAAGAAGCCTGCCACTGCTAACAAAACAGCATGAAGGAGTAGCCCCCGATCCGGGACCGGATCTGGTGGGGGGCAGACTCTCTCTCTTTGCTCAGGCTTGGGCAAGAGATGTTCAGGATCCTTGGGCGCTAGAAATAGTTTCTCAAGGTTATCTCCTGGAATTCAAGGAACTACCCCCAAGGGGAAGGTTCCACAAGTCTCACTTATCCTCAAACCAAATAAAGAGACAGGCATTCTTACATTGTGTAGAAGACCTGTTAAAGATGGGAGTGATACACCCAGTTCCAATAAAGGAACAAGGAATGGGATTTTATTCCAATCTGTTCGTAGTTCCCAAAAAAGAGGGAACGTTCAGACCAATTCTGGATTTGAAGATCCTAAACAAATTTCTCAGGGTACCATCGTTCAAAATGGAAACTATTCGAACGATTCTACCCACCATCCAGGAAGGTCAATTTATGACTACCGTGGATCTAAAGGATGCGTACCTACATATCCCTATCCACAAGGAACATCATCAGTTCCTAAGGTTCGCTTTTCTGGACAAACATTACCAGTTTGTGGCTCTTCCATTCGGATTAGCCACTGCTCCAAGGATTTTCACAAAGGTGCTAGTGTCCCTTCTAGCGGTTCTAAGACCAAGGGGCATTGCAGTAGTACCTTACTTGGACGACATTCTAATGCAAGCGTCGTCCCTGTCAAAGGCAAAGGCTCATACGAACATCGTTCTAGCCTTTCTCACATCTCACGGATGGAAGGTGAACAAAGAAAAGAGTTCTCTGTCCCCGTCAACAAGAGTTCCCTTCTTGGGAACAATAATAGATTACTTAAAAATGAGGATTTTTCTGACAGAGGTCAGAAAATCAAAACTTCTAAGCTCTTGTCAAGTACTTCATTCTGTTCCTCGTCCTTCCATAGCGCAGTGCATGGAAGTAATAGGATTGATGGTTGCAACAATGGACATAGTTCCTTTTGCACAAATTCATCTAAGACCATTACAACTGTGCATGCTCAAACAGTGGAATGGGGATTATACAGACTTGTCTCCAATGATTCAAGTAGATCAAAAGACCAGAGATTCACTCCGTTGGTGGCTGACCCTGGACCATCTGTCCCAGGGAATGAGCTTCCGCAGGCCAGAGTGGGTCATTGTCACGACCGACGCCAGTCTAGTGGACTGGGGTGCGGTCTGGGAATCCCTGAAAGCTCAGGGTCTATGGTCTCGGGAAGAGTCTCTTCTCCCGATAAACATTCTGGAACTGAGAGCGATATTCAATGCTCTCAGAGCTTGGCCTCAACTAGCAAAGGCCAAATTCATAAGGTTCCAATCAGACAACATGACGACTGTTGCTTATATCAATCATCAAGGGGGAACAAAGAGTTCCCTGGCGATGAAAGAAGTGACCAAAATAATTCAATGGGCGGAGGATCACTCCTGCCACTTGTCTGCGATCCACATCCCAGGAGTGGAAAATTGGGAAGCGGATTTTCTGAGTCGTCAGAAATTTCATCCGGGGGTGTGGGAACTCCATCCGGAAATCTTTGCCCAAATAACTCAATTATGGGGCATTCCAGACATGGATCTGATGGCGTCTTGTCAGAACTTCAAGGTTCTTTGCTACGGGTACAGATCCAGGGATCCCAAGGCGACTCTAGTAGATGCACTAGTAGCACCTTGGACTTTCAACCTAGATTACGTATTCCCACCGTTTCCTCTCATTCCCAGGCTGGTAGCCAGGATCAATCAGGAGAGGGCCTCGGTGATCTTGATAGCTCCTGCGTGGCCACGCAGGACTTGGTATGCAGACCTGGTGAATATGTCATCGGCTCCACCATGGAAGCTACCTTTGAGACAGGACCTTCTTGTTCAAGGTCCATTCGAACACCCAAATCTGGTCTCCTTCCAACTGACGGCTTGGAGATTGAACGCTTGATTCTATCAAAGCGTGGGTTTTCAGATTCGGTGATAGATACTCTGGTTCAGGCCAGAAAACCTGTAACTAGAAAAATTTACCATAAAATATGGAAAAAATATATCTGTTGGTGTGAATCCAAAGGATTCCCATGGAATAAGATAAAAATTCCTAAGATTCTCTCCTTTCTTCAAGAAGGTTTGGAAAAAGGTTTATCTGCAAGTTCTCTAAAGGGACAGATCTCTGCTTTATCTGTCTTACTACACAAAAGACTGGCAGCTGTGCCAGATGTTCAAGCATTTGTTCAGGCTCTGGTTAGGATCAAGCATGTTTACAGACCTTTGACTCCTCCCTGGAGTCTAAATCTAGTTCTTTCAGTTCTTCAAGGGGTTCCGTTTGAACCCTTACATTCCGTAGATATTAAGTTACTATCTTGGAAAGTTTTGTTTTTGGTTGCAATTTCTTCTGCTAGAAGAGTTTCAGAGTTATCTGCTCTGCAGTGTTCTCCTCCTTATCTGGTGTTCCATGCAGATAAGGTGGTTTTGCGTACTAAGCCTGGTTTTCTTCCTAAAGTTGTTTATAACAAAAATATTAACCAGGAGATAGTTGTACCTTCTTTGTGTCCGAATCCAGTTTCAAAGAAGGAACGTTTGTTACACAATTTGGACGTTGTCCGTGCTCTAAAGTTCTATTTAGAGGCTACTAAAGATTTCAGACAAACATCTTCCTTGTTTGTTGTTTATTCTGGTAAAAGGAGAGGTCAAAAAGCGACTTCTACCTCTCTTTCCTTTTGGCTTAAAAGCATTATCCGTTTGGCTTATGAGACTGCCGGACGGCAGCCTCCTGAAAGAATCACAGCTCACTCCACTAGGGCTGTGGCTTCCACATGGGCCTTCAAGAACGAGGCTTCTGTTGACCAGATATGTAAGGCAGCGACTTGGTCTTCACTGCACACTTTTGCCAAATTTTACAAATTTGATACTTTTGCTTCTTCGGAGGCTATTTTTGGGAGAAAGGTTTTGCAAGCTGTGGTGCCTTCCGTAAATTAGGTGACCTGATTTGCTCCCTCCCTTCATCCGTGTCCTAAAGCTTTGGTATTGGTTCCCACAAGTAAGGATGACGCTGTGGACCGGACACACCAATGTTGGAGAAAACAGAATTTATGCTTACCTGATAAATTACTTTCTCCAACGGTGTGTCCGGTCCACGGCCCGCCCTGGTTTTTTATTCAGGTCTGATGAATTATTTTCTCTAACTACAGTCACCACGGAATCATATGGTTTCTCCTATATATATTTCCTCCTGTCCGTCGGTCGAATGACTGGGGTGGGCGGAGCCTAGGAGGGATCATGTGACCAGCTTTGCTGGGACTCTTTGCCATTTCCTATTGGGGAAGAGAATATCCCACAAGTAAGGATGACGCCGTGGACCGGACACACCGTTGGAGAAAGTAATTTATCAGGTAAGCATAAATTCTGTTTTTCATTTAGCTGCAGGAGAGCGACCCCTTACCCATAACTGCTTGCATCAGCACTAACCACAGTCTTTTTAGAAGGGTCGTAGAACCCCAACACTGGGGCAGACCCCAGCGGGCACTTGACCTGTATAAAAGCTTTTTCTTGTGGAGGTCCCCAGACCCAGGCAACATCTTTCTTCAACAACTCGGTGATAGGATGTAATACTGTGGATAAATCTGGTAGGAACCTGCCCACATAATTCACAAGGCCCAATATTTGTCTCAGCTTGTGTACATCAGAAGGACTTTTCATCTGTTCAATAACAAGGATTTTATCAGGGTCCGGCTTGATGCCATCTCCATTGATGATATGCCCATAATAACACAACTCAGGTTTTCTAAAATGGCATTTTTCTTTATTTAGTTTCAGCCCGGACTCTCTAATGATCTTCAGCACACAGCTCAATCGCTGATCATGTTCTTCCAGTGTAGACCCATACACTGAAATGTCATCCATGACGACTCACACCCTTGTGGTCTCTTAGGAGGGAACTCATCTCTCTTTGAAAGATTTCTGGAGCAGAAGATATCCTGAAGGGGAGTCTGCAGAAGCAAAACTGACCTAGCGTTGTAATGAAAGTAGTCAGTTTGCGGCACTTTGGGTCTAGAGGTATCTGCCAGAAGCCACTGGAAGCACCCAGTGTAGAGAAGAACTTTGCCCCAGCCAGTTTCAGAGCTGTGTCTTCAAGCGTCTGCAGCACATATCTCTCTCTCTTCACCGCCTCATTCAGCCGTTTCAAGTCTACGCAGATGCATACCTTCCCGTTCTTCTTCGCAACGGGCACAATGGGAGCACACCAGTCAGTTGCTTCAACAACCTCTTCAAAAACTCCCATATTCTTCATACACAGAAGTTCCTTCTCCACTTGAGGCATGAGCGGGAATGGAATTCTACGAGGAGTAGTAATGCTGTAAGGGACTGCATCGACTTTAAGTGATATTCGGACTGGCTCGCAGTTTAGCAGGCCCAATTCATCAAACATGTCTTCCGTAAGCTCATTTACTCCGGCGACAAGGCCCAAACCACAGGCTGCTTTCCTGCTCAATAGGTTAACATACTGTCTTAATTACACTTACCCACATGGTGAATTTCCTCTGTACTCGCAGCTAGCAAGAAATGTCCCCGCACAATTGATGCGGCCTCCAGGACAATGCACTTTCATTGTAACTTTCCCCAGCTGAGGCTGTCGAGGCAGTTTTATGAATGCTACATGAGACATAACAGTGATGTCTGCTCCTGTGTCAATCTTGAAGGCATCCTTGGCTCCCATTACAGTAAGGGTAACTCGCCAATCTTCATCTGAACCGGACCGTTCAACAACAGACCCTACAAAGTACACTTCCTGAGCCTCCTGGTCTCTATCCACCTGCATCTCTTTAATCGACTCAGTTTTACACACCACTTCAAAATGGCCCATTCGGTTGCACTTTTGACATTTTTTATCTTTAGCTGTGCATATGACATTCTGAACATGGGTATGGTTACACCGCATGCAACGAGCCTGCTGCACCCATCAGCTTCTGGGCATATCTGCTGCCCTTGGCCTACCGCTCACACTCTGCCTATCCCCTTCAGCTCTCCTGAACTGCTGCACTTCATCCACAATACTCTGACCTCATGTCAGCACTATGCTTTTTCAACATTTCCCTCTGTCGGGCCATACTAATAGCCTCATCTAACGTCAATTCAGCCTCCAACTGTAGCTTCAGTGAGACCTCCGCATTTACAATTCCTATAACTTTTCTGTCTCTGATTTGCTTTTCTTTAGCAACACCAAACTCACAGAATTCAGCTAGTTCATACAGACTGCGCACAAATGACTCCACAGATTCTCCCACACGATGAGCACGTTTGTGAAAACAAGCCCTCTCATGAATCGCATTACATTTGGGTACAAAGTGAGCACTGAGTTTGTTCATGACTATTTCAAAGTCAAACTCTTCCCCTTCTTGGAATGTAAAGGCATTAAACACTGGCTCCACATCCTTCCCCATAGAGTATAAAAGAGAATTATCTTGTACTTCACCACTCTCCTTGTCCAGCTTGGAAGCAATCCTGAAGCATTGAAATCGCTGACGCCATGTGGGCCAAGCTGCAGGATGAGAGAAATTTCGACATCATTATTAATCGGGTAACAAAAGCACAGGCTAGTACTTCTGACACCATGTCATGAGATGCAGGACACAGCATAGAAGGTACAATGCAATTTTATTGCACAGCATAGAAGTTTACAGACTGCACAACACATCCGACTTGGTAACTGCGACATAGACTATAACGGCTATAGGCCATGCCCCCATCCGGTGACGTCACACTCCCACTCTCATCACACATTATAATTATTTTGTTACAAAGTGGAAATACAAATATGGATATTGATGGAGTTGTGCAGTTTCAAAATAATAGATCTATTAATCATAGTGATCTTATGTGTTTTAACCTGTAAATATTTAATGAAACTCCTAATGAAGCTTTTTTTGGGTGGGTTCTTTTTTAAAATCTTATATTTCTTTGGACCTGTTGCTTTCTTCAACTGTACAATATGACAATCCACATGACACAATTATGTATTTAGCTTTTGCAAGATGATCCATCAGGTTCTTAATAATATCCTGTTTCTGTAACCCTAAAACATCAAAGCAAATGTGTCAAAACTTTGTCCATAAGGACCACAAACAGGCCAGGATGTCATTATCTCACTGCACGTGTTGTAATCAAGCAGCCAATCCTGATTAATTAACTTCTGTTCCAGCAGATTCATTCTAAACTCCAGACAAATCTAGAGGGTGGCAAATGTCCAACAATCTTCTTAAAAAGAGCATATGGCACCTATTTTAAAATGTAAACGGATATTAAAGAAGAATTAAACATAGTTAATCTTTTAATTACAACAATTAAATCTAAATTGGTGATATATAGAAAAAGTAATTTATTAAGTATTGCAGTTGTAGAAAAGGAGGATTATGGTGTTGGCCTAGACACAGAATGCCAGAAATGTATTTTCAGTTCCACCTTGGCCACTCATATCATGGGTTTGCCAACCCTTGTTTAGTCTGTGCTTCTCGAGGACCCCTAGATCCCAGCATGCCTATTACTTGACAAGCATAAGCCTGTGCTCTTGACTTGACAAGCTAATCAACTGTGGGTCTGAATTGGAAAACTGAGGAGGATAGTCCAGGAAGGCATGAAAGGATCAGATCCAGGAAAACATATTTTGAGTCGGAGTTCCAGAAAACTATAATGAATGCTAATATAATGTATTATAGGGAATGCTAACATTTTCTTCTGGATATTAACTAAATAGCTCAGATGCTTTGTAGCATGTTTGTTGAGTAATAATAAACATTAAACTCCAACAATTTCTATCTTCAGTATGAACGAGCAGTATTTAAACATGGGAAATGTACATTTTGTTTGCATGGTAAAGACTGAGGTAAAGTCTTTATTTAGGTAATGAAACTATCATGAAGTGTGTGATCTTTGATTACTGGTCCATGGGATAGAAACTCACTGGCTGTTAAAGGGACAGTCTAGCGGAAAGTTTAACTTTCATGATTCCAATAGGGATTTCAGTTTTAAACAACTTTATAATTTATTTTTATTATCAAATTTCCTTTGCTCTCTTGGTTTTCTTTGTGAAAAGCTAAACCTAGGTAGGCTTATATGTTAATTTCTAAGCAGTTGAACTGACTCTTATCTCAGTGCATTTTGACAGTTAGACACTGCTAGCTCATGTGTATCATATAGATAACATTGTGCTCACTCCTGTGGAGTTATTTGAGTCACCACTGATTGACTAAAATGCATGTCTGTCAAAAGAACTGAGATAAGGAGTCAGTCTGCAGAGGCTTAGATACAAGCCAATCACAGAGGTAAAACATATATATATATATAACAGTGTTGGTTGTGCAAAACTGCAGAATGGGCAATAAAGGGATTATCTATCTTTTTAAGCAATACAAATTCTGGAGTAGACTGTCCTTTATGTCTGTTATGGAGAGTGACATGCCCAACAAGCATAAGAACAAACAGAAAATCTTGTTTTGTTTTGAAAACATGCATTTCAATTTCCTTTTAATTATATAAACCTAGAGATGTGTCTAACATATTTATTTTCTTTCAGGGGATGCTCCTTTTGTCTGCTTCTTGTGTAATGCCAGGTTTAAAATCAACTCTGACTTAAAAAGACACATGCGAGTTCACACTGGGGAAAAACCATACAAATGTGAATTTTGTGATTTCTTCTGTGCTATGAAAGGGAATCTAAAATCACACATAAGGATGAAGCATAACTCTGGAAATGCAATCAAATGTGATCAATGTGATTTTCAATGTGGGAGCAAATCTGACTTGCAGCAGCATGCACGAACCCACTTACCAGATCTTCCTGTGAAATGTTTGGAATGTACCTACTCATGTGCTAACAGAGCAGCTCTAAAAGTTCATGAGAGGATTCACTCAAAGGATAGACCTTTCAAGTGCATCTTTTGTAGTTTTGACACTAAACAACGTAGCAATCTGACAACACACATGAAGAAAGCTCATGGGGACAAAGTTAAACCCAAAAAGAATTTCACTGAAAAGAAAGACAGTGACATGCTAAGGCATGGCTCTACAAGGCCAGGAGGCAAACTGGCTGCCAAAAGATCTTTCAAATGTGAGCTCTGTGATGCTTCATTTGTTAGAGAGGACTCCTTGCGGAGTCACAAAAAGCAGCACGATGAGTATGACATATCAACGCAACATGAGGAAGCTGTGCTACAACTTCAGATGAATTTATCAAGACAAAACAATAATACAGTTTCAGTCCGACATATTCAGGTTCCGAACTCAATTACACCTTACAGTGATGGAAGAGTAAAGATCATTGTTGGGCATACTGTACAAGATCAGCACCCAGAGACAACCTCAATGAATACTGAATCATCTAACGTCATAAGTAGTAGCCACAAACGCATTGACAATGACCAGCTTCGGGTGTTGGGCCAGGTCAATTTAGTGGCCACTTCAGAACCAAACATACCTGATAACCAGACAGGTTGTAATACCCAAAAAAGTATTCATGTTAATATACATAAAAAAAAAAACGAGGCCCCTATACATCAGGCATTAATGCCTGGTGCTGATGCCAACCGGCAAGAGTCATCTGCTAACAAGACATTCATGGCTAACTCTAGTATAAGCTCTATGGACTTAGAAGGTCTTAATGACTTGATTGAAGAAGGAACCACAGAGGTGACTGTGATTAGTGAAGCTGGTGACAATATCCCAGTTACTACAGCTGAATCATCTACTGTCTTCTCTACTTCTTCTCAAGCTAACGTACAGAAGCATAATTATGCAGTCATTCACACTGAGTCTAATTCTGCAGTTCTGTGCCCTGCAGATGCTATACCTGATTAGTTTGGAATGTTGTTTCGAAATAAAGTAATTGTTTTGTTTTTTTTAAAGAAATTGATCAATGGTTTGATTTTCTTTATTTCATACATAACTAGTTACTGTAGCAATTTCCAATGAAGATAAATAACATTTAATTGTTTCATGCAAGTCAAAGATTTTTAATAAACCTTTTTATTATGTTTTTATTGAAGATCTAAAATACTGCTAATAGTACAGTTTCTGTTTAAAGGGACACTAAACCCACATTTTTTCTTTCATGATTCAGATAGAGCATGTAATTTTAAGCAACTTTCTAATTTACTCCTATTATCAATTTTTCTTCGTTCTATTGCTATCTTTATTAAAAAAGCAGGAATGCGATGCATAGGAGCCGGGCCATTTTTGGTTGAGAACCTGAGTTATGCTTGCTTATTGGTGGGTAAATGTCAGCCTCCAATAAGCAAGCGCTATCCATGGTGTTGAACCTTAAATGTGCTGGCTGATAAGACTTGCATTCCTGCTTTTAAAATAAACAGCCAGATTACGAGTTTTGCGTTATGAGCGGCTCGGTATTAACTTGCAAGTTATTTCCAGCGCTCACCTTTAATAGCGCTGCTATTACAGGTTTGCAAAAAAACAGCGTTAGCGGACAATAGGGTTGCGTTGAGCTCCATACTGCACACAAATATCAGCGCTGCTTTGTGCTGGTTTTACGTGCTCGTGCACGATTTCCCCATAGACATCAATGGGGAGAGCCGGCTAAACAAAAACCTAACACCTGCAATAAAGGAGCGTAAAGCTCCGTAACACTGCCCCATTGATTCCTATGGGGAAAGAAAATTTATGTTTACACCTAACACCCTAACATAAACCCAGAGTCTAAACACCCTTAATCTGCTGCCCCCGACATCGCTGACACCTACATTACACTTATTAACCCCTAATCTGCTGCCCCCAATGTCATTGCTACCTACCTACACTTATTAACCCCTAATCTGCTGCCACTATACTAAAGTTATTAACCCCTAAACCTCTGGCCTCCCACATCACTAACACTAAATAAATATAATTCTAACCCTAAAACCCCTAACTTTAATATAATTAAAATAAATTGAAATAAAAATTACTATTATTACCTTACTAATTCCTATTTAAAACTAAATACATACCTGTAAAATAAACCCTAAGATAGCTACAATATAACTAATAGTTACATTGTAGCTATCTTACGGCTAGATTTAGAGTTCTGCGGCCAAAGGGGTGCGTTAGCTACGCTGCTTTTTTTCCCCCGCAACTTTTAAATACCGCTGGTATTTAGAGTTCACAGAAGGGCTGCGTTAGGCTCCAAAAAAGGGAGCGTAGAGCATATTTACCGCCACTGCAACTCTCGATACCAGCGGTGCTTACAGACGCGGCCAGCTTCAAAAACGTGCTCGTGCGCGATTCCCCCATAGGAAACAATAGGGCTGTTTGAGCTGAAAAAAACCTAACACCTGCAAAAAAGCAGCGTTAAGCTCCTAACGCAGCCCCATTGTCTCCTATGGGGAAACACTTTCTAAGTCTACACCTAACACCCTAACATGTACCCTGAGTCTAAACACCCCTAACCTTATACTTATTAACCCCTAATCTGCTGCCCCCTGCATATTATTATTAACCCCTAATCTGCCGCTCCGTATACCGCCGCAACCTACGTTATCCCTATGTACCCCTAATCTTCTGCCCTTAACACTGCCGACCCCTATATTATATTTATTAACCCCTAATCTGCCGCCCCCGCTATCGCTGACCCTGCATATTATTATTAACCCCTAATCTGCCGCTCCGTACACCGCCGCAACCTACGTTATACCTATGTACCCCTAATCTGCTGCCCCTAACACCGCCAACCCCTATATTATATTTATTAACCCCTAATCTGCCGCCCCCAACATCGCCTCCACCTACCTACAATAATTAACCCCTAATCTGCCGACCGCACCGCTACTATAATAAATGTATTAACCCCTAAAGCTAAGTCTAACACCAACACCCCCCTAAGTTAAATATAATTTAAATCTAACAAAATAAATTAACTTATTAAATAAATTATTCCTATTTAAAGCTAAATACTTACCTGTAAAATAAATCCTAATATAGCTACAATATAAATTATAATTATATTGTAGCTATTTTAGGATTAATATTTATTTTACAGGCAACTTTGTATTTATTTTAACCAGGTACAATAGCTATTAAATAGTTAATAACTAATAGCTACCTAGATAAAATAATTACAAAATTACCTGTAAAATAAATCCTAACCTAAGTTACAATTAAACCTAACACTACACTACCAATAAATAAATTAAATAAACTACCTACAATTATCTACAATTAAACCTAACACTACACTATCAATAAATTAATTAAATACAATACCTACAAATAAATACAATGAAATAAACTAAAGTACAAAAAATAAAAAAGAACTAAGTTACACAAAATAAAAAAATATTTGCAAACATTAGAAAAATATTACAACAATTTTAAACTAATTACGCCTACTCTAAGCCCCCTAATAAAATAACAAAGACCCCCAAAATAAAAAAATGCCCTACCCTATTCTAAAATTAAAATAGAAAAGCTCTTTTATCTTACCAGCCCTGAAAAGGGCACTTTGCGGGGCATGCCCCAAAGAATTCAGCTCTTTTGCCTGTAAAAAAAAACCCTTACAATACCCCCCAACATTGCAACCCACCACCCACATACCCCTAATCTAACCCAAACCCCCCCTTAAATAAACCTAACACTAAGCCCCTGAAGATCTCCCTACCTTGTCTTCACCACGCAGGGTTCACCGATCGATCCAGAAGAGCCTCCGATGTCTTGATCCAAGCCCAAGCGGGGGGCTGAGGATGTCCATGATCCGGCTGAAGTCTTCATCCAAGCGGGAGCTGAAGAGGTCCATGATCCGACTGAAGTCTTCTATCAAGCGGCAATCTTCTTTCTTCCAGATCCATGTAGTTCATCCCGCCGATGCGGAACATCCATCTTCACCGACGACTTCCCGACGAATGACGGTTCCTTTAAGGGACATCATCCAAGATGGCGTCCCTCGAATTCCGATTGGCTGATAGGATTCTATCAGCCAATTGGAATTAAGGTAGGAAAATTCTGATTGGCTGATGGAATCAGCCAATCAGATTCAAGTTCAATCTGATTGGCTGATCCGATCAGCCAATCAGATTGAGCTCGCATTCTATTGGCTGTTCCGATCAGCCAATAGAATGCGAGCTCAATCTGATTGGCTGATCGGATCAGCCAATCGGATTGAACTTGAATCTGATTGGCTGATTCCATCAGCCAATCAGAATTTTCCTACCTTAATTCCGATTGGCTGATAGAATACTATCAGCCAATCAGAATTCGAGGGACGCCATCTTGGATGACGTCCCTTAAAGGAGCCGTCATTCGTCGGGAAGTCGTCGGTGAAGATGGATGTTCCGCGTCGGCGGGATGAACTACATGGATCCGGAAGAAAGAAGATTGAAGATGCCGCTTGATAGAAGACTTCAGCCGGATCATGGACATCTTCAGCCCCCCGCTTGGGCTTGGATCAAGACATCGGAGGCTCTTCTGGATCGATCGGTGAACCCGGCGTGGTGAATACAAGGTAGGGAGATCTTCAGGGGCTTAGTGTTAGATTTATTTAAGGGGGGTTTGGGTTAGATTATGGGTATGTAGGTGGTGGGTTGTAATGTTGGGGGGGGGGGGTATTGTATGTTTTTTTTTTTACAGGCAAAAAAGCTGAATTCTTTGGGGCATGCCCCACAAAGGGCCCTTTTCAGGGCTGGTAAGGTAAAAGAGCTTTTCTATTTTAATTTTAGAATAGGGTAGGGCATTTTTTTATTTTGTGGGTCTTTGTTATTTTATTAGGGGGCTTAGAGTAGGTGTAATTAGTTTAAAATTGTTGTAATATTTTTCTAATGTTTGTAAATATTTTTTTATTTTTTGTAACTTAGTTCTTTTTTATTTTTTATACTTTAGTTAGTTTATTTAATTGTATTTATTTGTAGGTATTTTATTTAATTAATTTATTAATTTAGTGTTAGGTTTAATTGTAGATAATTGTAAGTAGTTTATTTAATTTATTTATTGATTGTGTAGTGTTAGGTTTAATTGTAACTTAGGTTAGGATTTATTTTACAGGTAATTTTGTAATTATTTTAACTAGGTAACTATTAAATAGTTATTAACTATTTAATAGCTATTGTACCTGGTTAAAATAATTACAAAGTTGCCTGTAAAATAAATATTAATCCTAAAATAGCTACAATATAATTATAATTTATATTGTAGCTATATTAGGGTTTATTTTACAGGTAAGTATTTAGCTTTAAATAGGAATAATTTATTTAATAAGAGTTAATTTATTTTGTTAGATTTAAATTATATTTAAGTTAGGGGGGTGTTAGTGTTAGGGTTAGACTTAGCTTTAGGGGTTAATACATGTATTATAGTAGCGGTGTGGTCCGGTCGGCAGATTAGGGGTTAATAATTGTAGGTAGGTGGAGGCGACTTTGGGGGCGGCAGATTAGGGGTTAATAAATATAATATAGGGGTCGGCTGTGTTAGGGGCAGCAGATTAGGGGTACATAGGTATAATGTAGGTTGCGGCGGTGTACGGAGCGGCAGATTAGGGGTTAAAAAAAATATGCAGGTGTCAGCGATAGCGGGGCCGGCAGATTAGGGGTTAATAAATATTATATAGGTGTCGGCGGTATTAGGGGCAGCAGATTAGGGTTACATAGGGATAACGTAGGTGGCGGCGGTGTGCGGTCGGCAGATTAGGGGTTAAAAAAATTTAATAGAGTGGCGACGATGTGGGGGGGCCTCGGTTTAGGGGTACATAGGTAGTTTATGGGTGTTAGTGTACTTTAGAGCACAGTAGTTAAGAGCTTTATGAACCGGCGTTAGCCCAGAAAGCTCTTAACTCCTGTTTTTTTTCTGCGGCTGGAGTTTTGTCGTTAGATTTCTAACGCTCACTTCAGCCACGACTCTAAATACCGGCGTTAGAAAGATCCCATTGAAAAGATAGGATACGCAAATGGCGTAGGGGGATCTGCGGTATGGAAAAGTCGTGGCTGCAAAGTGAGCGTTAGACCCTTTCCTGACTGACTCTAAATACCAGCGGTAGCCCAAAACCAGCGTTAGGAGCCTCTAACGCTGGTTTTTGACGGCTAATGCCAAACTCTAAATCTAGCCATTAGGTTTTATTTTATTTCACAGCTAAGTTTGTATTTATTTTAACTAGGTAGACTTGTTAGTAAATAGTTATTAACTATTTACTAACTACCTAATTAAAATAAATACAAATGTACCTGTAAAATAAAACCTAACCTGTCTCACACTAACACCTAACATTACACTACAACTAAATAAATTACATTAATTAAATACAATTAACTAAATTACAAAAAATAAATAAACACTAAATTACACAAAATAAAAAATAAATGATCAAATATTTAAACTAATTACACCTTATCTAATATCCCTATCAAAATAACCCCCCCCAAAAAAAAAAAACCCTAGCCTAAACTAAACTGCCAATAGCCCTTTACCTGTAAAAAAAAAAAAATACAAACAACCCCCCAACAGTAAAACCCACCACCCACACAACCAAACCCCCAAATAAAATCCTATCTAAAAAACCTAAGCTCCCCAATGCCCTGAAAAGGGCATTTGGATGGGCATTTGCCCATAAGAGGGCATTTAGCTCTTTTCCATTGCCCAAACCCTAAGCTAAAAATAAAACCCACCCAATAAACCCTTAAAAAAACACTAACCCCCAAAGATCCACTTACAGTTTTTGAAGACTGGACATCCATCCTCATCTACCTGGCAGAAGTCTTCATCCAAGCGGCAAGAAGTGGTCCTTCAGACGGCATCTTCTATCTTCATCCTTCCGACGCGGAGCGGCTCCATCTTCAAGACATCCGGCACGGAGCATCCTCTTCTGTCGATGGCTACTGAAGAATGAAGGTTCCTTTAAGGGACTTCATCCAAGATGGCGTCCCCTTGAATTCCGATTGGCTGATAGAATTCCATCAACTAATCGGAATTAAAGGGTAAAAAATCCTATTGGCTTATGTATGTATGTATTGGGTACTTGTAAAGCGCGGCTAATCACCAGTAAGGCTCTCAAGGCGCTGCTCATTTTATCAACCACGGAAGGATGAAAGGATGAGTGGACCTCGCCGGGGATCGATCCTGCAACCCTTGGGTTGCTACAGGGCTCAGCGACAGTGTATTAGCATGCTGACCTATCTGTCCGTCATTGCTGACCTATCTGTCTGGCACATCAATCCTATTGTCTGATGCAATCATCCAATAGGATTGAGCTTTAATCCTATGAGCTGATGCAATCAGCCAATAGGATTGAGCTCACATTCTATGTGCTGTCCCAATCAACCAATAGAATGCAAGCTCAATCCTCTTGGCTGATTGCATCAGCCAATAGGATTTTTTCAACCTTAATTTCGATTGGCTGATAGAATTCTGTCAGCCAATTGGAATCTAAGGGATGCCAACTTGGATGACGTCACTTAAAGGAACCTTCATTCGTCGGGTAGTCGTCAGAAAAAGAGGATGCTCCGCACCGGATGTCTTGAAGATGGACCCGCGCTAGATGGATGAATATAGAAGATGCCGTCTGGATGAAGACTTCTGCCCGTCTGGAGGACCACTTCTCCCGGCTTGGATGAAGACTTCTCCCAGCTTTGTTGAGGATTTCTCCCAGCTTTGTTGAGGATGGATGTCGGCTCTTCAAAACTGTAAGTGGATCTTCAGGGATTAGTGTTGTGTTTTTTTAAGGGTTTATTGGGTGGGTTTTAGTTTTAGATTAGGGTTTGGGCAGCAATAGAGCTAAATGCCCTTTTAAGGGCAATGCCCATCCAAATGCCCTTTTCAGGGCAATGGGGAGCTTATTTTTTTTTAGTTAGGGTTTTATTTGGGGGGTTGGTTGTGTGGGTGGTGGGTTTTACTGTTGGGGGGTTGTTTGTATTTTACGACGAGACCACGGATTCATCCTTTACTTGTGGGATATTATCCTCCTATTAACAGGAAGTGGCAAAGAGCACCACAGCAGAGCTATCTATTTAGCTCCTCCCTTAGCTCCACCCCCAGTCATTCTCTTTGCCTACTCTAAGTACTAGGAAGGGTAAAGTGAAAGAGGTGATAAAATATTAGTGTTTAATTTCTTCAAGCAAGAGCTTTTTGTTTTAAAGGGACAGTTTACTCAAACATTTTCTCCCCTTTAATTTGTTCCCAATGATCCACTTTACCTGCTGGAGTGTATTAAATTGTTTACAAGTAGCTCCTTTACCCTTATATTGGCATTTGAAATTGTTAATTTAGCATGTGGTATCCCCACCTATTCTGAAAGTTTGTGGCCGCGCGTACCAGCTATAGATGAGCTTTGTAAACACAGCCAGCAGAAGAAATTACACTCCCAGTGTGATAAAGCAGAGATAAGGTAATAAAATGTTGATTTTCCATTGTTCTCTCAAAGTACTGGTGATTGTTTTAAGGACAGATATAAGATAAAGAAGCAGGTATATTTGCACAATGTGATACAGTAATGAGATCTGATTATACCTACAAGCTCAACCCATTTTATTAGGTTGTGGCTTCAAAACACAAAATCAGAGCTTTAATATACACAAATAACCCTTAAAATGCTAATTTGCATACATGTTTTACTCTGCAGTTGGTAAAAAAAGCAATTGTAAGCACATTAAGGGAAAAACTATTGGCAAACTATGGCAAAGAGTCCCAGCAAAGCTGGTCACATGATCCCTCCTAGGCTCCGCCCACCCCAGTCATTCTCTTTGCCGTTGCACAGGCAACATCTCCACGGAGATGGTTAAGAGTTTTTTGGTGTTTAAATGTAGTTTTTATTCTTCAATCAAGTGTTTGTTATTTTAAAATAGTGCTGGTATGTACTATTTACTCTGAAACAGAAAAAAGATGAAGATTTCTGTTTGTAAGAGGAAGATGATTTTAGCAGAAGTTACTAAAATCGATTGCTGTTTCCACACAGGACTGTTGAGATGAAGTAACTTCAGTTGGGGGAAACAGTTGGCAGACTTTTCTGCTTAAGGTATGACTGGCCATATTTCTAACAAGACTATGTAATGCTGGAAGGCTGTCATTTCCCCTTATGGGGACCGGTAAGCCATTTTCTTAGTTAAATAAAAGAATAAAGGGCTTCATAAGGGCTTAAAAAACTGGTAGACATTTTTGTGGGCTAAAACGATTGCTTTGCTAGGCATATTTTGCAGATTCTAACTATTAATGGTTATTATAATCTTGGGGATTGTTTAGAAAAACGGCAGGCACTGTGTTGGACACCTTTTTCAGATGGGGGCCTTTTCTAGTTATAGACAGAGCCTCATTTTCGCGCCACTAATGCGCAGTTGTTTTTGGAGAGCAAGGCATGCAGATGCATGTGTGAGGAGCTAAGAATCACTGAAAAAGCTTATAGAAGGCATCATTTGGTATCGTATTCCCCTCTGGGCTTGGTTGGGTCTCAGCAAAGCATATAGCTGGGACTGTATAGGGGTTAAATGTAAAAACGGCTCCGGTTCCGTTAATTTAAGGGTTAAAGCTCTGAAATTTGGTGTGCAATACTTTTAATGCTTTAAGACACTGTGGTGAAATTTTGGTGAATTTTGAACAATTCCTTCATACTTTTTCACATATTCAGTAATAAAGTGTTTTCAGTTTGAAATTTAAAGTGACAGTAACGGTTTTATTTTAAAATGTTTTTTGTGCTTTGTTGACAAGTTTAAGCCTGTTTAACATGTCTGTACCATCAGATAAGCTATGTTCTATATGTATGAAAGCCAAGGTGTCTCCCCATTTAAATTTATGTGATAATTGTGCCATAGTGTCCAAACAAAGTAGGGACAGCAATGCCACAGATAATGATATTGCCCAAGATGATTCCTCAAATGAGGGGAGTAAACATGATACTACATCATCCCCTTCTGTGTCTACACCAGTTTTGCCCACACAAGAGGCCCCTAGTACATCTAGTGCGCCAATTCTTATTACCATGCAACAATTAACGGCTGTAATGGATAACTCTATAGCAAACATTTTACCCAAAATGCCTACTTATCAGAGAAAGCGCGATTGCTCTGTTTTAAACACTGAAGAGCAAGAGGACGCTGATGATAACTGTTCTGACATACCCTCACACCAATCTGAAGGGGCCATGAGGGAGGTTTTGTCTGAGGGAGAAATTTCAGATTCAAGAAAAATTTCGCAACAAGCTGAACCTGATGTTGTGACATTTAAATTTAAATTAGAACATCTCCGCGCACTGCTTAAGGAGGTATTATCTACTCTGGATGATTGTGACAATTTGGTCATTCCAGAGAAATTATGTAAGATGGACAAGTTCCTAGAGGTTCCGGTGCCCCCCGACGCTTTTCCTATACCCAAGCGGGTGGCGGACATAGTAAATAAAGAGTGGGAAAGGCCCGGCATACCTTTTGTCCCCCCCCCCCTATATTTAAGAAATTATTTCCTATAGTCGACCCCAGAAAGGACTTATGGCAGACAGTCCCCAAGGTCGAGGGGGCGGTTTCTACTCTAAACAAACGCACTACTATTCCTATCGAAGATAGTTGTGCTTTCAAAGATCCTATGGATAAAAAATTAGAGGGTTTGCTTAAAAAGATTTTTGTTCAGCAAGGTTACCTTCTACAACCAATTTCATGCATTGTTCCTGTCACTACGGCAGCGTGTTTCTGGTTCGAGGAACTAGAAAAGTCGCTCAATAAAGAATCTTCGTATGAGGAGGTTATGGACAGAGTTCAAGCACTTAAATTGGCTAACTCTTTTATTTTAGATGCCGCTTTGCAATTAGCTAGATTAGCGGCGAAAAATTCAGGGTTTGCTATCGTGGCGCGCAGAGCGCTTTGGCTAAAGTCTTGGTCAGCGGATGTGTCTTCCAAGACAAAATTGCTTAACATCCCTTTCAAGGGTAAAACATTATTTGGACCTGATTTGAAAGAGATTATTTCAGACATCACTGGGGGAAAGGGCCACGCCCTCCCACAGGATAGGTCTTTTAAGGCTAAAAATAAGCCTAATTTTCGTCCCTTTCGCAGAAACTGACCAGCCTCTAATTCTACATCCTCTAAGCAAGAGGGTAATACTTCACAACCCAAACCAGCCTGGAGACCAATGCAAGGCTGGAACAAGGGTAAGCAGGCCAAGAAGCCTACCACTGCTACCAAAACAGCATGAAGGGATGGCCCCCGATCCGGGACTGGATCTGGTGGGGGGCAGACTTTCTCTCTTTGCTCAGGCTTGGGCAAGAGATGTTCAGGATCCTTGGGCGCTAGAAATAGTTTCTCAAGGTTATCTCCTGGAATTCAAGGAACTACCCCCAAGGGGAAGGTTCCACAGGTCTCAATTATCTTCAAACCAAATAAAAAGACAGGCATTCTTACATTGTGTAGAAGACCTGTTAAAGATGGGAGAGATTCATCCAGTTCCAATAAGAGAACAAGGGATGGGTTTTTATTCCAACCTGTTCATAGTTCCCAAAAAAGAGGGAACATTCAGACCAATTTTGGATCTCAAGATCCTAAACAAATTTCTCAAGGTTCCATCGTTCAAAATGGAAACTATTCGAACGATCCTACCTACTATCCAGGAAAATCAATTTATGACTACCGTGGATTTAAAGGATGCGTACCTACATATTCCTATCCACAAGGAACATCATCAGTTCCTAAGGTTCGCTTTTCTGGACAAGCATTACCAGTTTGTGGCACTTCCATTCGGATTAGCCACTGCTCCAAGGATTTTCACAAAGGTACTAGGGTCCCTTCTAGCGGTTCTAAGACCAAGGGGCATTGCAGTAGTACCTTACTTGGACGACATCCTGATTCAAGCGTCGTCTCTGTCAAAAGCAAAGGCTCATACGGACATCGTCCTAGCCTTTCTCAGATCTCACGGATGGAAGGTGAACAAAGAAAAAAGTTCTCTGTCCCCGTCAACAAGAGTTCCCTTCTTGGGAACAATAATAGATTCCTTAGAAATGAGGATTTTTCTGACAGAGGTCAGAAAATCAAAAATTCTAAGCTCTTGTCAAGTACTTCATTCTGTTCTTCGTCCTTCCATAGCGCAGTGCATGGAAGTAATAGGATTGATGGTTGCAGCAATGGACATAGTTCCTTTTGCACGAATTCATCTAAGACTATTACAACTGTGCATGCTCAGACAGTGGAATGGGGATTATACAGACTTGTCTCCGACGATTCAAGTAGATCAAAAGACCAGAGATTCACTCCGTTGGTGGCTGACCCTGGACAATCTGTCACAGGGAATGAGCTTCCGCAGACCAGAGTGGGTCATTGTCACGACCGACGCCAGCCTGGTGGGCTGGGGCGCGGTCTGGGAACCCCTGAAAGCTCAGGGTCTATGGTCTCGGGAAGAATCTCTTCTCCCGATAAACATTCTGGAACTGAGAGCGATATTCAATGCTCTCAAAGCTTGGCCTCAACTAGCAAAGGCCAAATTCATAAGGTTTCAATCAGACAACATGACGACTGTTGCATATATCAATCATCAGGGGGGAACAAGGAGTTCCCTGGCGATGGAAGAAGTGACCAAAATAATTCAATGGGCGGAGGATCACTCCTGCCACTTGTCTGCAATCCACATCCCAGGAGTGGAAAATTGGGAAGCGGATTTTCTGAGTCGTCAGACATTCCATCCGGGGGAGTGGGAACTCCATCCGGAAATCTTTGCCCAAATAACTCAATTATGGGGCATTCCAGACATGGATCTGATGGCGTCTCGTCAGAACTTCAAGGTTCCTTGCTACGGGTCCAGATCCAGGGATCCCAAGGCGACTCTAGTAGATGCACTAGTAGCACCTTGGACCTTCAACCTAGCTTATGTATTCCCACCGTTTCCTCTCATTCCCAGGCTGGTAGCCAGGATCAATCAGGAGAGGGCTTCGGTGATCTTGATAGCTCCTGCGTGGCCACGCAGGACTTGGTATGCAGACCTGGTGAATATGTCATCGGCTCCACCATGGAAGCTACCTTTGAGACAGGACCTTCTTGTTCAAGGTCCATTCGAACATCCGAATCTGGTTTCCCTCCAACTGACGGCTTGGAGATTGAACGCTTGATTTTATCAAAGCGTGGGTTTTCAGATTCTGTAATAGATACTCTGATTCAGGCTAGAAAGCCTGTAACTAGAAAAATTTACCATAAAATATGGAAAAAATATATCTGTTGGTGTGAATCTAAAGGATTCCCATGGAACAAGATAAAAATTCCTAAGATTCTATCCTTTCTACAAGAAGGTTTGGAGAAAGGATTATCTGCAAGTTCTCTGAAGGGACAGATCTCTGCTTTATCTGTTTTACTTCACAAAAGGCTGGCAGCTGTGCCAGATGTTCAAGCATTTGTTCAGGCTCTGGTTAGAATTAAGCCTGTTTACAGACCTTTGACTCCTCCCTGGAGTCTAAATCTAGTTCTTTCAGTTCTTCAAGGGGTTCCGTTTGAACCCTTACATTCCGTAGATATTAAGTTATTATCTTGGAAAGTTTTGTTTTTGGTTGCAATTTCTTCTGCTAGAAGAGTTTCAGAGTTATCTGCTCTGCAGTGTTCTCCGCCCTATCTGGTGTTCCATGCAGATAAGGTGGTTTTGCGTACTAAGCCTGGTTTTCTTCCGAAAGTTGTTTCCAACAAAAATATTAACCAGGAGATAGTTGTACCTTCTTTGTGTCCGAATCCAGTTTCAAAGAAGGAACGTTTATTACACAATTTGGACGTAGTCCGTGCTCTAAAATTCTATTTAGAGGCTACTAAAGATTTCAGACAAACATCTTCCTTGTTTGTTGTTTATTCTGGTAAAAGGAGAGGTCAAAAAGCGACTTCTACCTCTTTCCTTTTGGCTTAAAAGCATTATCCGATTGGCTTATGAGACTGCCGGACGGCAGCCTCCTGAAAGAAAGCTCACTCCACTAGGGCTGTGGCTTCCACATGGGCCTTCAAGAACGAGGCTTCTGTTGACCAGATATGTAAGGCAGCGACTTGGTCTTCACTGCACACTTTTGCCAAATTTTACAAATTTGATACTTTTGCTTCTTCGGAGGCTATTTTTGGGAGAAAGGTTTTGCAAGCTGTGGTGCCTTCCGTTTAGGTGACCTGATTTGCTCCCTCCCTTCATCCGTGTCCTGAAGCTTTGGTATTGGTTCCCACAAGTAAGGATGACGCCGTGGACCGGACACACCTATGTTGGAGAAAACAGAATTTATGCTTACCTGATAAATTACTTTCTCCAACGGTGTGTCCGGTCCACGGCCCGCCCTGGTTTTTTTAATCAGGTCTGATGAATTATTTTCTCTAACTACAGTCACCACGGTATCATATAATTTCTCCTATATATATTTCCTCCTGTCCGTCGGTCGAATGACTGGGGTGGGCGGAGCCTAGGAGGGATCATGTGACCAGCTTTGCTGGGACTCTTTGCCATTTCCTGTTGGGGAAGAGAATATCCCACAAGTAAGGATGACGCCGTGGACCGGACACACCGTTGGAGAAAGTAATTTATCAGGTTAGCATAAATTCTGTTTTTACAGTATACTGTCCCTTTAAATGGTACCGGTGTGTACTATTTACTCTCAGGCAGTAGATGGATGAAGACTTCTGCCTGGAGGATGATGATCTTAGCATTTGTAACTAAGATCCAGTGCTGTTCCCACAGAGGCTAAGGAGTACAGGAAACTTCAGTGTGAGGAACGTTTTCATGCTATATAGCAGTGAGGTATGTTCAGTCATTTTTTCTGGAGAGACTGTGTATTTCAGAAAGGCTGACAGTATCCCCATGAGGGTAAGGGTAAGCAGTAATCCTAAGAGCTATAGAAAGGCATTACTAAGCTTGCATAAGGGGCTAATAAAAAAATGGTTGACACTGAGTTTTGAATGTTTGTGGGCAAGCGTTTTCTGAACTGGGAGTGCTGTTAACGTTTTTGTGGGCAGTAACGTTTTTTGGGCAACTTTATTGAGGGTACACTTGGCTTATTTTTTGGGTCTCAGAACCCACATGGCTAGTTTAAAACCGCTCTGGTGCGGTTCTTTGAGGCTGTAGAGACATCAAGTGAGATGGGCGGGGCCTATTTTCGCGCCTCAGATGCGCAGTTGTTTTCACTCAGCAAGCAGCAAGCTCCAACTCCTGAGGGCCCTTGTGGATGTTTTGGGCCAAATCGAAGCTTTAACCCCATATTTACAATCCCTGAGGGCAGGTAGGCGCCACAGCAGGGCTGTGGCAAGGTGCTGGGGGGTGTTTTTTCCGGATTTAAGCCTTAATTCAATCCGGTTTGCACAATAAAGGGTTAAATGTTACATTTTCTTGTGGGGCAAACTTAACTGCACATATTGAGTCTGCTATCAAAAATTTGAAAAATTTGGTGCATTTTAAATCAGTTTTGCAGAACGTGTATGCTTTTTTTCTCTTAAAGGCGCAGTACCGTTTTTTTTCACTAAATAAAGTGTTTTCATGCTTGTTTGTAGTCATTACTAGCCTGTTCAACATGTCTGACATTGAGGAAAGTCATTGTTCAATATGTTTAGAAGCCATTGTGGAACCCCCACTTAGAATGTGTCCCTCATGCACTGAAAGGTCAATAAATTGCAAAGAACATATTTAAGCTACTAAAAGTATGTCGCAGGATGATTCTCAGTCAGAAGGGAATCAGGTTATGCCATCTAATTCTTCCCAAGTGTCACAACCATTAACGCCCGCACAAGCGATGCCAAGTACTTCTAGTGCGTCTAATTCTTTCACCCTGAAAGATATGGCTGCAGTTATGAATACTACCCTCACAGAGGTTTTATCTAAGCTGCCTGGGTTGCAGGGGAAGCGCAGTCGGTCTGGTGTCAGAACATGCTGAGCCCTCTGACGCTTTATTAGCCATATCCGATGTACCCTCACAATGTTCTGAGTTGGGGGTGAGGGATTTGCTGTCTGAGGGAGAGATCTCTGATTCAGGAAAGATGTTCCCTCAGACAGACTCAGATATGACGGCTTTTAAATTTAAACTAGAACACCTCCGCTTATTGCTCAGGGAGGTTTTAGCGACTCTGGATGATTGTGACCCTATTGTAGTTCCAGAGAAATTGTGTAAAATGGACAGATTTCTAGAGGTTCCTACTTACACGGATGTTTTTCCTAAGAGGATTTCGGACATTGTTACTAAGGAGTGGGATAGACCAGGTATTCCGTTCGCTCCCCCTCCTACTTTTAAGAAAATGTTTCCCATATCAGACACCATGCGGGACTCGTGGCAGACGGTCCCTAAGGTGGAGGGAGCTATTTCTACCCTGGCTAAGCGTACAACTATACCTATTGAGGACAGTTGTGCTTTCAAAGATCCTATGAATAAAAAATTTAGAGGGTCTCCTAAAGAAAATATTTGTTCATCAGGGTTTTCTTCTCCAACCTATAGCGTGCATTGTTCCTGTAACTACTGCAGCTGCTTTTTGGTTTGAGGCTCTGGAGAAGGCTCTTCAGGTTGAGACCCCATTAGATGATATTCTGGATAGAATTAGGGCTCTCAAGCTAGCTAATTCTTTCATTACAGATGCCGCTTTTCAACTGGCTAAATTAGCGGCAAAGAATTCAGGTTTTGCCATTTTAGCGCATAGAGCGTTATGGCTTAAGTCCTGGTCTGCTGATGTGTCATCAAAATCTAAGCTTTTAGCCATCCCTTTCAAGGGTAAGACCCTATTCGGGCCTGAACTGAAAAAGATCTTTTCAGACATCACTGGAGGGAAAGGTCATGCCCTTCCTCAGGATAAGACAAATAAGATGAGGACCAAACAAAATAATTTTAGTTTCTTTCGAAACTTCAAAGGTGGTCCCTCTACCTCTTCCCCTGCTGCAAAGCAAGAGGGGAATTTTGCTCAATCCAAGTCAGTCTGGAGACCTAACCAGAATTGGAACAAAGGTAAACAGGCGAAGAAGCCCGCTGCTGCCACCAAGACAGCATGAAGGGGTAGCCTCCGATCCGGGACTGGATCTAGTAGGGGGCAGACTTTCTCTCTTTGCTCAGGCTTGGGCAAGAGACGTTCTGGACTCCTGGGCTTTAGAAATCGTAACCCAGGGGTATCTTCTAGATTTCAAAGATTCTCCTCCAAGGGGGAGATTCCATCTTTCTCAGTTGTCTGTAAACAAGACAAAAAGGCGTTCTTACGCTGTGTAGAAGACCTATATACCATGGGAGTGATCTGCCCAGTTCCAAAAACAGAACAGGGGCAGGGGTTCTACTCCAATCTGTTTGTGGTTCCCAAAAAAGAGGGAAACTTCAGACCAATTTTAGATCTCAAGATCCTAAACAAATTCCTCAGAGTCCCATCCTTCAAAATGGAGACCAATCGGACTATTTTACCAATGATCCAGGAGGGTCAATATATGACCACCGTGGACTTAAATGATGCGTATCTACACATCCCTATCCACAAAGATCATCACCAGTTCCTCAGGTTCGCCTTTCTGGACAAGCATTACCAGTTTGTGGCTCTTCCCTTCGGGTTGGCCACAGCTCCCAGAATTTTCACAAAGGTGCTAGGGTCCCTTCTGGCGGTTCTAAGGCCGCGGGGCATAGCAATGGTGCTTTATCTGGATGATATCTTAATTCAGGCGTCGACTTACCAACTAGCCAAATCTCACACAGACATCGTGTTGGATTTTCTAAGATCTCACGGGTGGAAGGTGAACGTAAAAAAGAGTTCTTATCCATCTCACACGAGTTCCATTCCTGGGAACTCTGATAGATTCGGTGGACATGAACATTTTTCTGATGGAGGTCAGGAAATCAAAGATTTTAACCACCTGCCGAGCTCTTCATTCCATTCCTCGGCTGTCAGTGGCTCAGTGTATGGAGGTAATCGGACTAATGGTAGCGGCAATGGACATAGTTCCGTTTGCTCGCTTGCATCTCAGACCACTGCAACTATGCATGCTCAATCAGTGGAATGGGGATTATGCAGATTTATCTCCTCAGATAAATCTGGATCAAGAGACCAGAGACTCTCTTCTTTGGTGGTTGTCACAGGATCATCTGTCCCAGGGAATGTGTTTCCGCAGGCCAGCATGGGTCATAGTGACGACGGACGCCAGCCTATTGGGCTGGGGTGCAGTCTGGAATTCCCTGAAAGCACAGGGTTTGTGGACTCAGGAGGAGGCTCTCCTCCCAATAAATATTTTAGAACTGAGAGCGATATTCAATGCACTTCAGGCGTGGGCTCAGCTGGCTTCGGCCAGATTCATAAGATTCCAGTCGGACAACATCACAACTGTAGCATATATCAATCATCAGGGGGGAACAAAGAGTTCTCTAGCAATGATAGAGGTTACCAAAATAATTTGATGGGCAGAGACTCTATCCGCAATCTATATCCCAGGAGTGGAGAACTGGGAAGCGGATTTTCTAAGTCGTCAGACTTTTCATCCGGGGAGTGGGAACTCCATCCGGAGGTGTTTGCACAATTGATTCAGCAATGGGGCACACCAGAATTGGATCTGATGGCGTCTCGTCAGAACGCCAAACTTCCTTGTTACGGGTTCAGGTCAAGGGATCCTCTAGATGCTCTAGCAGTACCCTGGTCGTTCAACCTGGCTTATGTGTTTCCACCATTTCCTCTCCTTCCTCGTTTGATTGCCAGAATCAAACAGGAGAGAGCTTTGGTGATTTTGATAGCACCTGTGTGGCAACTCAGGACTTGGTATGCAGACCTGGTGGAAATGTCATCTCTTCCACCATGGACTCTGCCACTGAGACAGGACCTTCTGATTCAAGGTCCGTTCCAGCATCCAAATCTAGATTCTCTGCGGCTGACTGCTTGGAGATCGCTTGTTTTTATCCAAGCGGGGTTTCTCTGAGTCGGTCATAGATACCTTGATTCAGACTCGAAAGCCTGTCACTAGGAAAATTTGTCATAGGATATGGTGTACATATCTTTATTGGTGCAAATCCAAAGGCTACTCATGGAGTAAGATCAGGATTCCTAGGATTTTGTCCTTTCTCCAAGAAGGATTGGAGGAGGGGCTTTCAGCTAGTTCCTTAAAGGGACAGATATCTGCTTTATCAATTCTACTGCACAAGCGTATGGCAGATGTTCCAGACGTTCAGTCATTCTGTCAGGCTTTAGTTAGAATCAAGCCTGTGTTTAAACCTGTTGCTCCGCCATGGAGTCTGAATTTAGTTCTTAAAGTTCTTCAAGGGGTTCTGTTTGAACCTATGCATTCCATAGATATTAAGCTTCTATCTTGGAAAGTTCCTTTTTTAGTTGCTATCTCTTCGGCTCGAAGAATTTCTGAACTATCTGCGTTGCAATGCGACTCGCCTTATCTTGTTTTCCATGCTGATAAGGTGGTTTTGCGTAACAAACCTGGATTCCTTCCTAAGGTTGTTACTAATAGGAATATCAATCAGGAAATTGTTATTCCTTCTCTGTGTCCTAATCCTTCCTCTAAGAAGGAGCGTCTGTTGCACAACTTGGATGTGGTTCGTGCTTTGAAGTTTTACTTGCAAGCAACCAAGGATTTCCGTCAAACATCTTCTTTGTTTGTTGTCTATTCTGGAAAACGTAGAAGTCAAAAAGCTACGGCTACCTCTCTTTCTTTTTGGCTGAAAAACATCATCCGTTTGGCATACGAGACTGCTGGACAGCAGCCTCCTGAAAGGATTACAGCTCACTCTACTAGAGCGGTGGCTTCCACATGGGCTTTTAAAAATGATGCTTCTGTTGAACAGATTTGTAAGGCTGCGACTTGGTCTTCGCTTCATACCTTTTCCAAATTTTACAAATTTGATACTTTTGCTTCTTCAGAGGCTATTTTTGGGAGAAAAGTTTTTCAAGCAGTGGTGCTTTCTGTTTAACCATCTGTCTTGTCCCTCCCGTTCATCCGTGTCCTGTAGCTTTGGTATTGTATCCCACAAGTAAAGGATGAATCCGTGGACTCGTCGTACCTTATAGAAGAAAACAAAATTTATGCTTACCTGATAAATTAATTTTTTCTATGATACGAGTCCACGGCCCGCCCTGTCATTTTAAGACAGATTATATTTTTTTATTTTAAACTTCAGTCACCTCTGCACCTTTTAGTTTCTCCTTTTTCTTCCTGTACCTTCGGTCGAATGACTGGGGGGTGGAGCTAAGGGAAGAGCTATATAGACAGCTATGCTGTGGTGCTCTTTGCCACTTCCTGTTAGGAGGAGGATAATATCCCACAAGTAAAGGACGAATCCGTGGACTTGTCGTACCATAGAAGAAATTAATTTATCAGGTAAGCATAAACTTACTTTTCTTTGGGGCAATGCCCCGCAAAAGGCCCTTTTAAGGGCTATTGGTAGCTTAGTTTAGGCTAGGTTTTTTTTTTATTTTGGGGGGGCTTTTTTAATTTTGATAGGGCTATTAGATTAGGTGTAATTAGTTTAAATATCTTGTAATTTGTTTTTTATATTGTGTAATTTAATGTTTGTTTGTTTTTTGTAATTTGGGTATTTGTATTTAATTTAGGTAATTGATTTACTTATAGTGTAAGGTTAGGTGTTAGTGTAAGACAGGTTAGGTTTTGTTTTACAGGTAAATTTGTATTTATTTTAGCTATGTAGTTAGTAAATAGTTAATAACTATTTAGTAACTTCTACCTAGTTAAAATAAATACAAACTTGCCTGTAAAATAAAAATAAAACCTAAGCTAGATACAATGTGACTATTAGTTGTATTGTAGCTATCTTAGGGTTTATTTTATAGGTAAGTTTTTAGTTTTAAATAGGAATTATTTAGGTATTGATAGTAGGTTTTCTTTAGATTTATTTTAATTATATTTAAGTTAGGGGGTGTTAGGGTTAGATTTAGGTTTAGGGGTTAATAAATTTAGTATAGTGGCTGCGACGTTGGGGGTGGCAGATTAGGGGTTAATAAATGTAGGTAGGTGGCGGCGATGTTAGTCGCGGCAGATTAAGGGTTAATATTTAACTAGTGTTTGTGATGCGGGAGTGCGATGGTTTAGGGGTTAATATGTTTATTATAGTCGCGGCAACGTTGGGGCGGCAGATAAGGGGTTAATAAGTGTAGGTAGGTTGCGGCGACATTGGGGGTGGGAGATTAGGGGTTAATAAATATAATGTAGGTGGCGGCGATGTTGGTGGCAGCAGATTAAGGGTCAATAAGTATAATGTAGCTGGCGGCGATGTCCGGAGCAGCAGATTAGGGGTTAATAAGTGTAAGATTAGGGGTGTTTAGACTTGGGGTTCATGTTAGGGTGTTAGGTGTATTGGAGTTAGGTATGGAGCTCAATTTTGCTCTACACTCACTTCTTGTCTTTTAACGCCGGGTTTATGAAAACCTGTAATACCAGCGCTGTAGGTAAGTGAGCGGTGACAATAACGTGCAAATTAGCACCGCACCCCTCATAACGCAAAACTCGTAATCTAGCTGATTATATACAAATACATTTCAACCAGCCAGTGTAGACGCTGGAAAAAATGTTTGCAGTTAAATACGCTCAAGTGTCAAAACATAATGTGTTGAAACCAGGGATGCAAGGTAAAAATGTGTACCCAGGGCTATATTATGATACGGGATACACCACATAGCAAGTATATGTGACCGTACATATTACACCCAAGTTTGTCAAGGGCCACTATATCCAGTCCCAAACTGGGAAGCTATTCTATCAACTCTATCTGTATGGGATAAAACAGTCATGTCAACGGACCGATGCCCGCTACTAAAAATACAATGTATAGGAACAAAGCTCACAGGAATATGCAATATGTATCAATAAGCCCCCAAAAAGGGACCACGTGCATATGGCCCATGTAAAAAGAGCTGTACTGAGACCTATTGATCCAGATGTAAGGCAGTAGTGGGTCACCATAGGGAGACACAGGCCCCTAATCACGGCATCAACACCAGCTGTGACATATAGATACTCTGAAGGTGAAAGGGTTAACTGTGAGAGAAACGTTCACTCTAGCCAACGACCAGAAGGTCCCGCAAATACATCTAATACTAAGAGACAGCTGGACAATACACAGAGATTCAGGGCCACATATAGACACATCCAACATTCACATGTCCCCATGGGGTCAGTATAGTTGGGGGAGACAGGGATGGCCAAGCCCTAATTACACCGTATACACAATCAATCAGACCGTATAAGATCTCCATGCACAAAAGATCGTAATCTCAAAAGAGTGGTAATATGGTGTAGGTGTCTCGCATGCAAGGTGACATAAATTCAAGAGCCCAGCAGTTATTTAATAGAACAAGGCATAATATATATGTACATTCAGTCCATGGGGTACCAGTGTATTGAGTCTTAAGAGCCACCTGGTTTCACAACGTAGTAAATCTGTGTCCCTATCACCACCCCTCTTTAGGGGGGCTACTCTGTCAATAAGCATCGCTCTCAATGAAGATATAGGATGTTTAAGTTCCAGAAAATGCCGGGCTACCGGCTGGTCTGATTGTCCATCCTTGGAGGCTGCCCTTATGGTGCTCTTGTAGTTCGCCAGTCGTTCCTGGAAAGACGTGCTAGTCTTGCCTACATAATAGTGACCACACGGGCAGGAGTGGAAGTATACCACATATTGTGATGTGCAAGTGAGTCAATGTCTAATGGCATATGTTTTGGTGGAGCCGGTGTGGTGAAATTTTTGGCCTTCAGCAAAGTGCTACATGTCACATAGCTACCACATTTGTAGCAGCTATTTTTGGTTTTGGCCAGCCACGTCCTCTCACTATGCCACGGATCAGTTTTCATCAGAAGTATCTTTAGACTGCATCCACTTTTGTGGACCCCCCTGGGTGGGGGTGTGTGGCTAAACGGTAGAGTTTGATCCTCACTAATCAGATGTCAATTTCTCCTGATGATATCTCCAACCTTTTTCATCATGTGAGTGTAGTTGGTGATAAAGTTGATGACTGAGTCCTTCATCTCCACGCTGTCTGTCGGTTTCCTCTGTAGAAGAGCCTTTTGTTCCAGGTGTGTAACCTCATTCAATATTTCATTCACCATGTTCAGGCCATAGCCTCTTTCAAGGAACTTAGCCTTCATCCCATTCAATTGTCAGTTTGAGAGTGGGGTCTGAGTTATTGTGAATAACACTCAAAAATTGGGATTTGATGATGCCTCTCTTTAATGGAGTGGGGTGATAAATGTTATACTGCAGCAGTGTGGTGTGGTCCGTGGTTTTGGAAAAAAGGTTGGTTTTTAACAGACACCCCCCCATCAGTGTCACTTTAATATACATAGGTCAAGAAAGTGAATTCTTTGTTCATTGCTCTCACTCTTAAGGAATATGGACGCTTCTGACCGATTGAGGCACTGGATCCATTTGCTAAGTTCCTGTTGGGAGCCTTCCCATACCACAAACAGATAGTCAATGTACCTATGATATAGTAGGACATTGGGGTTCCTGCATGAGAAAATGTATTGGCTCTCAAACCATGCCATGAACAAATTGGCGTATGAGGGCGCTAGGCTTCACCCCATAGCAGTGCCTACAAGTTGAAGTTAGTACGTGTCCTCGAACCTGAAATAGTTATGTATCAGTTGTGTGTGTTGCCTCAAGTATCTGTTTACACATTATTTTATAGTAGGATCAAGAACAAAAGTGGAAAGAGAACTGCCTATAAGCAATAACAGAGATGAAAATAAAGTTCTAGCAGTTATCCCAAAGGGAATGATCCCAAGAAATGTATCCCAGCATGCTGAGCTGTCTTATACAAACAATCCATTTGGGAAAGAGTTCTAGCTTAAGATACAAACTTTCTTCTTCACCTCAAAGTAAAGGGATAATCAATAAGAAACCAATTGAACAGGGATTGCCGATGCTTATAAAATCTTTTTCCTGCATTCAAAATAATGGAGTTTCACAATGAGGTTTTTGGGACTTAGGCTCTTTAAAATTGTACATTATCTGACCTCCTAAGGGACAGTGTTGTTAAACACATCTTGAACAAAATTCAAGATACAGCTCTTTAAGAATCATCTAAGACTAATTTTCTCTTCTTTTTGCTATATGGCATACATAAAAAAAATAAAAAATAGACTGATTCTGTTTTTGTTCCCAGGAGTTAACTATTAAATACAGTAGAATGGCATAATTAAATAAGTGCATAATAAAAAGACAATATAAAAACACTTAGAGGCCCATTTATCAAGCTCCGTATGGAGCTTGAGGGCCCGTGTTTCTGGCGAGTCTTCAGACTCGCCAGAAAACCAAGTTATGAAGCAGCGGTCTAAAGACCGCTGCTCCATAACCCTGTCCGCCTGCTCTGATGATTTGATTGATACCTCCCTGCTGGCGGCCCATTGGCCACGATCTGCAGGGGGCGGCGTTGCACCAGCAGCTCTTGTGAGCTGCTGGTGCAATGCTGAATACGGAGAGCGTATTGCTCTCCGCATTCAGCGATGTCTGTCGGACCTGATCCGCACTGTTGGATCAGGTCTGACAGATATTTGTAAATTCGGCCTCCATATCTGAATAGATTTTTTTTTTTCTGACAAATTAATTTTTCCCTATTTACCAGCCCCCTGCATCATGAGACAGCTATCAGCCAATCACATACTAGTATACGTATACACATTCACAGTAGGAAAATTTGCTAAGTTTGACAATGGAAATATATTTAAAAGTCTCTTAAAACTGCAAGTTCTATCTGAATCATAAAAGTTTCTTTCTTACTTTAGTGTCCCTTTAAAACTCAGAATATAATTCCAAAGATGCTTTCTCTGTTCCTAAAAATTTATGTCAAAATACACTCTGTTTCCAGCCACCAATTCTTAAAAAACGACCTTTATTTCTTAAACAGGGTCCATGGGTACAAACAAACAAACAACTTTCAAGCCTGCAATAGGCTCTTAGTCATGTCATCTAAATCACATACAGGTTTGTCTCTTTTATACCTGTGCAATTTTCATCAATCAATCATTAGCTGAATTCTACTGCCATCATGTGGTCATTGCAAAATGTACAAGAACAAACTTTCTTTTATTTTTTTTGTACTGATCAGCCTAGATTACACATTATTAAAATACAAAACATATATATATATATATATATATATATATACATACAATTAAAAAAACTGGAATTGTACACATATTTATTCAACAGGTAGATCATGTAAATAGAGATCAATCGAAATCCCTGTTTAACCCCTTTGGAGCCAGAGAGTTCTGTTTTTGTATCCAAAATATTTCTCTTTTCTTGAGTAACAATTCCCTGTCACCTCCCCTGCTGGGTTTAGTCACATGTTCGATCACTTGGAACCTGAGTTAACTAATATTGTGACCCATGGGGGTAAATTTATCAATGCGAACAGACATGATCCGCTATAGCGAATCATGTCCACTGCACATCGATACGCTGTCGGCATTTATCATTGCACCAGCAGTTCTTGTGAACTGCTGGTACAATACTGCCTCCTGTAGATTTGCGGCCGCTAGCAGAGGGTGTCAATCAACCCAATCGTACTGATTGCTGTCCGTTATGAGTTCCGCGGACGAGTTAAGGAGTAGCGGTCTTAGGACCGCTGCTTCTTAACTTTCACTTCAGGTGGAACTGAAGTGGAGTGGGTCAGACGCAGCATCGGCTGCTTAATAATTTGACCCCATGGAGAGGAAGGGAGAGGAAAGAGATGCATTTTTATTTTTTGTTCTTATGTTGGATTTGTGTTCAGTTATTCGTTCTCTAGCTTCCCTACAGGTTTCACCCACATAGATCATGGCACATGTACTTGTACATTTTCCAATGACCACATGATGGCAGTAGAGTTCAGCTATTGATTGATTTGTGGAAGCTGCACAGGTATGAATGAGACAAAGCTGTATGTGATTTAGATGACATGACTAAGGGCCTATTGCATGCTTGAAACATTGTTTGTATGTTTGTACCCATGGACCCTGCTTAAGAAATAAACACCTAGATTACGAGTCTTACGTTAGGGTGAAAAAGCAGCTTTGAGAGATCCCAACGCTGCTTTTTAACGCCCGCTGGTATTACGAGTCTGGCAGGTACAGGTGTACCGCTGTAACAATTCAGACATACATATGTCTAGTTATTCCAATGTTCAAAATATATACCTCTTAAGTTTAAATTATGTAACAGATTTCTGGTTGAATGTGTATTCCCAATTGATATTTTGATAGGCTGGATCTTATACGTATCTGAATGTTAATTGGGATTTGTTGTTTGTGATCGCAGTATCAATGTCTGCATGATACTGTGGTTCACAAGTTAACATGAGATAAAACAGCAGTAATATGAAAGCTGTTATACACTCCAAATTTCTAACAGCTTGTAACATGTAATAATATATATTCAAAGTTATGGTTCTTAAGGAATTAATAGTTCAGAGTTCGCTTACCAAGCGTAGCCAAGGATATATGAGGTTACCAGGTTGATTAGTATGGATGCGGTAGTCCCTGTGCAGAGTATTTGCCAGCAGCAGAAGGAAGCCTGCAAGGTAGTCTGTAGCGTGGCACAGAACAAAAAGGTTTACTAAGGCACTATGTACTTTATTTAGAACTAGGACAGATGAGTGTAAAACTGATATTAATGTACATCTGTTTAGCACTCACATTCCTGTAATTTAATTTTAAAGGATGATGACTCTCATATCAGTCATCATCCTTTAAAATTAAATTACAGGAATGTGAGTGCTAAACAGATGTACATTAATATCAGTTTTACACTGATCTGTCCTAGTCTGTAGAGTGGCGTATGCGGAAGTGAAGCGGAGCGGCCGTCGGTGACGTCACCCGCCAAACAGCTGAAGCTGGGATGCGGTCCGGTGTAACTTGAGAGGTATAGAGATCACTGGAAACGGAAGGTAAGATGATCTGTTTCCAGCAATGATTACAAATAAGATGTGCAGAGGTAGAATTGCTGAATAAGAATTAACCAGGAAACTGCAACAGAAAGTGTCCCAAATGACACCTGGTGCTGAATGGCTTGTATCAGCAAGTTGAACGAGTAATACCAAGCAAAGAAAAAAGGTATGGGTGTGCCTTATAAATGAAGGCAAAATAAAAGAGAGGCAAATGAAAATTAACCCCTAAAGGCACAAAGGATGTTACAACCGCTCACTTTCTCTTGTTAAGTGTATCCAGTCCACGGATCATCCATTACTTGTGGGATATTCTCCTTCCCAACAGGAAGTTGCAAGAGGATCACCCACAGCAGAGCTGCTATATAGCTCCTCCCCTCACTGCCATATCCAGTCATTCTCTTGCAACTCTCAACAAAGATGGACGTTGTAAGAGGAGAGTGGTGTATTATAGTTAGTTTTTTAACTTCAATCAAAAGTTTGTTATTTTTAAATGGTACCGGAGTGTACTGTTTCATCTCAGGCAGCATTAGAAGAAGAATCTGCCTGTAATTTCTATGATCTTAGCAGAAGTAACTAAGATCCACTGCCGTTCTCACATATTCTGAGGAGTGAGGTAACTTCTGAGGGGGAATGGCGTGCAGGTTTTCCTGCAATAAGGTATGTGCAGTTAACATATTTCTAGGGATGGAATTTGCTAGAAAAATGCTGCTGATACCGGATTAATGTAAGTTAAGCCTTAAATGCAGTGATAGCGACTGGTATCAGGCTTATTAACAGAGATACATACTCTTATAAAAGTGTAATATAAAACGTTTGCTGGCATGTTAATCGTTTTTATATATGTTTGGTGACAAAACTTATTGGGGCCTAGTTTTTTTCCACATGGCTGGCTTGATTTTTGCCTAGAAACAGTTTCTGAGGCTTTCCACTGTTGTAATATGAGTGGAAGGGGCCTTTTTTACTGCTTTTCTGTGCAGATAAAAATACTGACAGAGACATTCAGCTTCCCTCTGCATGATACAGGACATCTCTGAAGGGCTCAAAAGGCTTCAAAGTCGTGTTTGAGGAGGGTAACAACCACAGTAGCTGTGGCAGTTGTGACTGTGTTTAAAAAACGTTTTTGTCATTTATTATTCTGTTTTTGTTATTAAGGGGTTAATCATCCATTTGCAAGTGGGTGCAATGCTCTGCTGACTTGTTACATACACTAAAAATTTTGTTAGTGTAACTGCCTTTTTTCACTGTTATTTCAAATTTTGTCAAAATTTGTTTCTCTTAAAGGCACAGTAACGTTTTTTATATTACTGGTATTGAGAGTTGAAGTGGCGGTAAATTATGCTCTACGCTCCCTTTTTGGAGCCTAACGCAGCCCTTCAGAGAACTCTAAATACCAGCGTTATTTAAAAGGTGCGGGAGGGAAAAAAACACGCGTAGCTAACGCACCCCTTTGGCCGCAAAACTCTAAATCTAGCCGTATAGTATTTACAATTGTTACAGACTAGTTCCAGAAATAGATATAGTACAGTAAAGCACAAAAGTGTTACCTGAAATACACGTGGAATCCTTACAAGAATACTAGGACAGTGGAACTAGCAGGAAGGGTACAGGTGCCAGCAAAGGAATGAGGCCAGGGCCGGGATGCAGTCAAAGGTAAATAACCAGGAATTAATTCTATCTTTCAAGATGACAGGGGATAGAGAGCAAAGTCAAAACACCGTCTGAGGTTAAAGCCAGGTATCAGTCCCATCTTGTGAGATAAGAGGATTGAAAAGAGCCAAGGTCAAAACACAGTCTGAGGAGTAGTATAAGGAACAGAAAATAAGTAGAAATTTTACCCAATTGTAATAATGAATTACTATACTCAGCAAGTAAGAAATGAGACTCCTCTTTTAAAGCTTAAAACCCACACCAACAATGATGCAAAGACTCAAAACCAAAAAATAACACAATTATAGGACCGCCAAAGAATTATGCAACGACAACACAACAACCGTCGCCAAAAAGGGTTGAAAGTAATTTTTTGTCTGTGACAATGTTTTTATTTTTTTATATGTATTTTTATTTAATTTTAAATCAAGCATTTTTGTTTTCCAACTAATTACAATACTCATTTGAGATTAAAATCCTTCTTCACCAAGCAGCAACATAAACTTACCTTTTGCTGATGAGTCAAAAAACTAAAAACGGCTGTCCAGTAGTGGTTTATCTTGCTACATCCTACCCCATAAAGGGGATTGCTGTGTTTAAAAGAGTACTTGAAAGCAAAAAGTGTGAAATATTGTATATCTCATTTGCATATCTTACCCAGAGTTCCTTGGCACATTGGTAACAATGTATACAGAGTACATCTGGGGTAAAGCAAGCAAGAATACTAGCTTAGATTTGCTAATTTTCTATATAATAATTCTATATCTCTTACTCTTATGTAATGGAGAATTTTAATCTCATGGTTTTATCTACACCATAACTCAGATGAGTATTTTTTTTTTCCTCTGGAAAGAAGCTTCACCAAGCAGCAAATAAAATTTACCTTCTGCTAATAAGAAACTAAAAACTTGAAACGGCTGTCCAGAAGTGGTTTATCTTGCTGCTTCCAACCCCATAAAGTGGATTGCTGTGTGTAAAATAGTTCTTGGAAGCAAAAACTGTGATATTTTGTATATATAATTTGCATATCTTACCCAGAGTTCCCTGGTGCATTGGTATACAGAGTACTCCTAAGTGAAAACAAGCAGAAAATGGGCTTAAGCACTCAACATCACTATAGTAAAGGTGGCTATTAAAACTTAACTTTTAATCTATATACGTTTTTGAAAGACCCAAAAGAGGAGCAATTTCTCCTAATGCATAGATATTTACCTATAGGGATAGATGATGGTGATTAGAGGCCTCAAGAATATTATTAGTAGATGTGGGTTTCCTATACAACTCAGTCTCCAAAGCATTACCAGTTTTCTTGATAGTTAAAGGGACAGTCTACAATATAATTGTTATTATTTTAAAAGATAAATAATCTCTTTATTACCCATTCCCCAGTTTTGCATAACCAACACAGTTATATTAATATACCTTTTACCTCATGATTACCTTGTATCTAAGCCTCTTCTGACAACCCCCTGATCACATGACTGTGACTATTTAAAATCTATTGAGTTGCAGTTAGTACTGTGTTGTGCTAACTCTTAAATAACTTCCTGGGCGTCAAAACATTGTTATCTATATGGCCCACATGAACTATCAGTCTCCTGTTGTGAAAAAAGCAATGTGATTAAGAGGCTGTCAATAGAGCCTTTGAATCAGAAATTTAGAGATTTAAATGTTATAAAGTATATTAAAGGGACACTGAACCCACTTTTTTTTTTCTTTCATGATTCAGATAGAGCATGCAATTTTAAGCAACTTTCTAATTTACTCCTATTCTCAATTTTTCTTCGTTCTCTTGTTATCTTTTTTTTAAAATCATGAATGTAAATCTTAGCAGCCAGCCCATTTTAGGTTTAGCACCATGGATAGTGCTTTCTTATTGGAGGCTAACATTTACCCACCAATAAGCAAGCATAACCCAGGTTCTCAACCAAAAATGGGCCGGCCCCTATGCATCACATTCCTGCTTTTTAAATAATGATAGCAAGAGAACAAAGAAAAAATTATAATTGGAGTAAATTAGAAAGCTGCTTAAAATTGCATGCTCTATCTGAATCATGAAAGAAAAAATGTGTGTTTAGTGTCCCTTTAATCTAACAATGTTGTTTGTGCAAAGCTGGGGAATGGGTATTAAAGGCATTATCTATGTTTTTAAACAATAACAATTTCTTTCATGTAATTAACAAGAGTCCATGAGCTAGTGACGTATGGGATATACATTCCTACCAGGAGGGGCAAAGTTTCCCAAACCTTAAAATGCCTATAAATACACCCCTCACCACACCCACAAATCAGTTTTTACAAACTTTGCCTCCAAGGGAGGTGGTGAAGTAAGTTTGTGCTAGATTCTACGTTGATATGCGCTCCGCAGCAAGTTGGAGCCCGGTTTTCCTCTCAGCGTGCAGTGAATGTCAGAGGGATGTGAAGAGAGTATTGCCTATTGAATGCAGTGATCTCCTTCTACGGGGTCTATTTCATAAGGTTCTCTGTTATCGGTCGTAGAGATTCATCTCTTACCTCCCTTTTCAGATCGACGATATACTCTTATATTTACCATTTCCTCTACTGATTCTCGTTTCAGTACTGGTTTGGCTTTCTACAAACATGTAGATGAGTGTCCTGGGGTAAGTAAGTCTTATTTTCTGTGACACTCTAAGCTATGGTTGGGCACTTTATTTATAAAGTTCTAAATATATGTATTCAAACATTTATTTGCCTTGACTCAGAATGTTCAACTTTCCTTATTTCCAGACAGTCAGTTTCATATTTGGGATTATGCATTGAATTATCATATTTTTTCTTGCCTCAAAAATTTGACTTTTTTCCCTGTGGGCTGTTAGGCTCGCGGGGGCTGAAAATGCTTCATTTTATTGCGTCATTCTTGGCGCGGACTTTTTTGGCGCAAAAATTATTTTCCGTTTCCGGCGTCATACGTGTCGCCGGAAGTTGCGTCATTTTTTGACGTTATTTTGCGTCAAAGATGTCGGCGTTCCGGATGTGGCGTCATTTTTGGCGCCAAAAGCATTTAGGCGCCAAATAATGTGGGCGTCTTTTTTGGCGCTAAAAAATATGGGCGTCATTTTTGTCTCCACATTATTTAAGTCTCATTATTTATTGCTTCTGGTTGCTAGAAGCTTGTTCACTGGCATTTTTTTTCCCATTCCTGAAACTGTCATTTAAGGAATTTGATCAATTTTGCTTTATATGTTGTTTTTTTCTTTTACATATTGCAAGATGTTCCACGTTGCAACTGAGTCAGAAGATACTACAGGAAAATCACTGCACAGTGCTGGAGCTACCAAGCTAAGTCTGCTATAAACTTTTGGTATCTGTTTCTCCAGCTGTTATTTGTATTGCATGTCATGTCAAACTTATTAATGCAGATAAAATTTCCTTTAGTACTATTACATTACCTGTTGCTGTCCGTCAACATCTAATTTTCAGAGTGTTCCTGATAACATAAGAGATTTTATTTTTTAAATCCATTAAGAAGGCTATGTCTGTTATTTCTCCTTCTAGTATACATAAAAGTCTTTTAAAACTTCTCTTTTTTTCAGATGAATTTTTAAATGAACATCATCATTCTGATACTGATAATGGTTCTTCTGGTTCAGAGGTTTCTGTCTCAGAGGTTGATGCTGATAAATCTTTGTATTTGTTCAAGATGGAATTTATTCGTTCTTTACTTAAAGAAGTGTTATTTGCATTAGAAATAGAGGATTCTGGTCCTCTTGATACTAAATGTAAACGTTTAAATAAGGTTTTTAAATCTCCTGTAGTTATTCCAGAAGTGTTTTATTTCCCTGATGCTATTTCTGAAGTAATTTCCAGGGAATGGAATAATTTGGGTAATTTATTTACTCCTTCTAGACGTTTAAGCAAATTATATCCTGTGCCATCTGACAGATTAGAGTTTTTTGGGACAAAAATCCCTAAGGTTATGGGGCTGTCTCTACTCCTGCTAATGTACTACTATTTCTATGGCAGATAGTACTTCATTTAAGGATCCTTTAGATAGGAAAATTGAATCTTTTCTAAGAAAAGCTTACTTATGTTCAGGTAATCTTCTTAGACCTGCTATATTTTTGGCGGATGTTGCTGCAGCTTCAACTTTTTGGTTAGAAGCTTTAGCGCAACAAGTAACAGATCATAATTTTATAGCATTATTATTATTCTATAACATGCTAATTATTTTATTGGTGATACCATCTTTTGATATCATTTGAGTTGATGTCAGGTATATGTCTCTAGCTATTTTAGCTAGAAAAGCTTTATGGATTAAACTTGGAATGCTGACATGTCTTCTAAGTCAACTTTGCTTTCCCTTTCTTTCCAGGGTAAATAATCATTTCGTTCCTTTCCTCACAACAAGGAACAAAAGCCTGATCCTTCATCCTCAGGAGCGGTATCAGTTTGGAAACTATTTCCAGTTTGGAATATATCCAAGCCTTATAGAAACCTATAGTCAGCTCCTAAGTACCTATGAAGGTGCGGCCCTTATTCCAGCTCAGCTGGTATGGGGCAGATTACGTTTTCTTCAAAGAAATTTGGATCAATTCCGTTCTTAATCTCTGGTTTCAGAAACATTGTTTCAGAAAGGTACAGAATTGGCTTCAAGTTAAGGCCTCCTGCTAAGAGATTCTTTTCTTTCCCGTGTCCCAGTTGACACAGCAAGGCTCAGCATTTCTGAAATGTGTTTCAGATCTAGAGTTGGCTGGAGTATTTATGCCAGTTCCAGTTCTGGAACAGGGGCTGGGGTTTTATTTTATCTCTTCATTGTACCAAAGAAGGTCAATTCCTTCAGACCAGTTCTGGATCTATCATTATTGAATCGTTATGTTAGGATACCAACATTCAAGATGGTTACTGTAGGACTATCCTGCCTTTTGTTTAGCAAGGGCATTATATGTCTACAATAGATTTACAGGATGTGTATCTGCATATTCCGATTCATCCAGATCACTTTTAGTGTCTGAGATTCTCTTTTTAAGACAAGCATTACCAGTTTTGTGGCTCTACTGTTTGGCCTAGCCTCAGTTCCAAGAATTTTTTTCAAAGGTTCTCGGTGCCCTTCTTTCTGTAATCAGAGAATAGGGTTTTGGTATTTCCTTATTTGGACGATATCTTGGTACTTGCTCAGTCTTCTCATTTTCGAAGAATCTCATACGAATCGACTTGTGTTGTTTCTTCAAGTTCATGGTTGGAGGATCAATTTACCAATCAGTTCATTGATTCCTCAGACAAGGGTAACCTTTTTAGGTTTCTAGATAAATTCAGTGTCTATGACTCTGTCCTTGTCAGACAAGAGAAGTTTAACATTGATATCAGCTTGTCAAAACCTTCAGTCACAATCATTCCCTTTGGTAGCCTTATGCATGGAAATGTTGGGTCTTAGGACTGCCGCATCAGATGCGATCTCCTTTGCTCGTTTTCACATGCGACCTCTTCAGCTCTGTATGCTGAATCAATGGTGCAGGGATTACTCAAAGATATCTCAATTAATATCTTTAAACCGATTTTACGACACTCTCTGACATGGTGGACAGATCACCATCGTTTAGTTCAGGGGGCTTCTTTGTTCTTCCGACCTGGACTATAATCTCAACAGATACAAGTCTTACAGGTTGGGGAGCTGTGTGGGGGTATCTGACGGCACAAGGGGTTTGGGAATCTCAGGAGGTGAGATTTCCGATCAATATTTTGGAACTCCGTGCAATTTTCAGAGCTCTTCAGTCTTGGCCTCTTCTGAAGAGAGAGTTGTTCATTGTTTTCAGATAAGACAATGTCACAACTGTGGCATACATCAATCATCAAGGAGGGACTCACAGTCCTCTGGCTATGAAAGAAGTATCTCGAATTTTGGTTTGGGCGGAATCCAGCTCCTGTCTAATCTCTGCGGTTTCTATCCCAGGTATGGACAATTGGAAAGCGGATTATCTCAGTCGCCAAACGTTGCATCCGGGCGAATGGTCTCTTCACCCAGAGGTATTTCTTCAGATTGTTCAAATGTGGGAACTTCCAGAAATAGATCTGATGGCTTCTCATCTAAACAAGAAACTTCCCAGGTATCTGTCCAGATCCCGGGATCCTCAGGCGAAGGCAGTGGGTGCATTTTCACTTCCTTGGAAGTATCATCCTGCCTATATCTTTCCGCCTCTAGTTCTTCTTCCAAGAGTAATCTCCAAGATTCTGAAGGAATGCTCGTTTGTTCTGCTGGTAGCTCCGGCATGGCCTCACAGGTTTTGGTATGCGGATCTTGTCCGGATGGCCTCTTGCCAACCGTGGACTCTTCCGTTAAGACCAGACCTTTTGTCTCAAGGTCCTTTTTTCCATCAGGATCTGAAATCCTTAAATTTAAAGGTATGGAGATTGAACGCTTGATTCTTGGTCAAAGAGGTTTCTCTGACTCTGTGATTAATACTATGTTACAGGCTCGAAAATCTGTATCCAGAGAGATATAGTATAGAGTCTGGAAGACTTATATTTCTTGGTGTCTTTCTCATCATTTTTCTTGGCATTCTTTTAGAATACCGAGAATATTACAATTTCTTCAGGATGGTTTAGATAAGGGTTTGTCCGCAAGTTCCTTGAAAGGTCAAATCTCTGCTCTTTCTGTTCTTTTTCACAGAAAGATTGCTATTCTTCCTGATATTCATTGTTTTGTACAAGCTTTGGTTCGTATAAAGCCTGTCATTAAGTCAATTTCTCCTCCTTGGAGTTTGAATTTGGTTCTGGGGGCTCTTCAAGCTCCTCCATTTGAACCTATGCATTCATTGGATATTAAATTACTTTCTTGGAAAGTTTTGTTCCTTTTGGCCATCTCTTCTGCCAGAAGAGTTTCTGAATTATCTGCTCTTTCTTGTGAGTCTCCTTTTCTGATTCTTCATCAGGATAAGGCGGTGTTGCGAACTTCTTTTGAATTTTTACCTAAAGTTGTGAATTCCAACAACATTAGTAGAGAAATTGTGGTTCCTTCATTATGTCCTAATCCTAAGAATTCTAAGGAGAAATCGTTGCATTCTTTGAATGTTGTTAGAGCTTTGAAATATTATGTTGAAGCTACGAAATCTTTCTGTAAGACTTCTAGTCTATTTGTTATCTTTTCCGGTTCTAGGAAAGGCCAGAAAGCTTCTGCCATTTCTTTGGCATCTTGGTTGAAATCTTTAATTCATCTTGCCTATGTTGAGTCGGGTAAAATTCCGCCTCAGAGAATTACAGCTCATTCTACTAGGTCAGTATCTACTTCCTGGGCGTTTAGGAATGAAGCTTCGGTTGACCAGATCTGCAAAGCAGCAACTTGGTCCTCTTTGCATACTTTTACTAAATTCTACCATTTTGATGTATTTTCTTCTTCTGAAGCAGTTTTTGGTAGAAAAGTTCTTGAGGCAGCGGTTTCAGTTTGAATCTTCTGCTTATGTTTTTTGTTAAACTTTATTTGGGTGTGGATTATTTTCAGCAGGAATTGGCTGTCTTTATTTTATCCCTCCCTCTCTAGTGACTCTTGTGTGGAAAGATCCACATCTTGGGTAGTCATTATCCCATACGTCACTAGCTCATGGACTCTTGTTAATTACATGAAAGAAAACATAATTTATGTAAGAACTTACCTGATAAATTCATTTCTTTCATATTAACAAGAGTCCATGAGGCCCACCCTTTTTTGTGGTGGTTATGATTTTTTTATATACAGCACAATTATTCCAATTCCTTATTTTATATGCTTCGCACTTTTTTTCTTATCACCCCACTTCTTGGCTATTCGTTAAACTGATTTGTGGGTGTGGTGAGGGGTGTATTTATAGGCATTTTAAGGTTTGGGAAACTTTGCCCCTCCTGGTAGGAATGTATATCCCATACGTCACTAGCTCATGGACTCTTGTTAATATGAAAGAAATGAATTTATCAGGTAAGTTCTTACATAAATTATGTTTTTTATGTAGACTGTCCCTTTAAATCTAGGAATTCTACTTGATCTTTATCAGCAGTGTATGTTAGAAAAAGGCCCATAGCGATATTATTAAGTACATTCATGAATACCTTCAGTATCTTCTTAGAGCCATTGCAGACAAAGAAAATATCATTTATGTATCTAGACCATTTTGTAATATATTGTGTGTAATACATAAGAGACTCATGAAATACTATTGTCTTCTTCCACCACCCAAGATAAATGTTAGCATAATTAGGGGCACAAGTAATGCCCATCGCTGTACCGCATGTCTGCAAATAAAATTTGTCATCAAAGACCAAATAGTTGTGATTTATTACGAATTTCAGTCATTTCAAGATGAATTCTTTACTCTCATTATTCATGATACGGCTACACAACCCCAGCTTAGTTGGATGCTGAATACAGTGACTCTACATCAAAGGTTACAAGTATGGAGTCTACTGCTATCTTTTCAGTGTGTATTTTCTTAAGAATATGCATAGAATCTCTGGTTTAAGATGGTAGTGTTTCTACAATGTATCTGAGTCTAGTATCTAGATATTTGCTGGCTCTTCCTGTTAAGGAGTTAATACCTGAAACGATTGGCCTACCAGGAGGACAATTATGGTTTTTGTGCACTTTTTGTGCTATTGGGTTTTTAACCTTCAAAAATGTTAATTCATTTTTATCTATTGTACCATCTGCTAGAGCTTTATTAACCAAATTATTATATTGTTCCAGAAAGTTCTCAGTGGGATTACCCAATAGAGGTTTATAGTTTTTTACATTAGTAAGCTGTTTCATAGCCTCTTCTATGTATTGGTCTATATTACCCCCTTTGTCACTTCTTTTGATCTGTACATCTGTCCAATTTGACATCTCTGTGAGAGCATCTTTCTCTGCTTTCTTGAGATTACCTCCTATCACAGCATTGGGTAAATCTAGGGAAAGTATCTCATTGCAGACTGTAACACCTCCCTATAGGATGTGAGAGAAAAAGGTTATGGTTCTCAATTGTAAACTTGCTTACATAGGTTTTGATATTAATTATGCTATAAGATTAGCTGTCCCTTTAAATGGCTTCTAGTCATAAGACTATGGAACTAATATTTGTTGCTGTATAACATTGCTAAACAATTAGCTGTTGTTGCTTAGTTTGAAGGAGTTAATAAGTTTTAATAGGATTAATCACAGACGGCTAGATTACGAGTTGTGCGTTACGGTTTTAACACTGTAAAAATGGCCATTTCAGCGTAAAAACAGTAACACAGCCATTACGACTCTTGTCGGTATAGCTGTACCGCAAATATTTAAGCCTGTAATGCAACGTCAATCCTGCACTAAAAAAATTACGTTTTTGCGTGGGATTTCCATACCGCCGGTATAACAAGTTGTGCGGTGAGGCTAAAATGCTTGCGTTCCAGCCAATCCCGACATGATCCGGATCGGAAAGCAGTAGTAATGAGTTTTGCGCAACAAAAATGTTTCCCAAAACTCATAACTAAAATGTTACAAAGTACACTAACACCCATAAACTACCTATTAACCCCAATTCTGTCGCCCTCCTGCATCGCAAACACTATTTAAAACGTACTAACCCCTAATTTGTTGCTCCCGACATCGCCACCGCTAATAAAAGTTATTAACCCCTATTCCGCCGCTCCCCTACATCGCCGACACTATAATAAAGTTATGAACCCCTATTCCCCCGCACTCCAACATCGCTGACACTATAATAAAGCTATTAACCCCTATTCTGCCACTCCCTGACATCGCCACCACTAAATAAAGTTATTAACCCCTAAACCTCTGGCCTCCCACATCACTACCACTAAATAAACCTATTAACCCCTAAATCACAAAAAACATCGTAAAAGACTAAATTAAACTATTAACCCCTAAACCTAACAACCCCCTAACTTTAAATTCAAATTACAATATCCCTATCTTAAAATAAATAAAAACTTACCTGTGAAATTAAAAAAGCCTAAGTTTAAACTATAAATTAACCTAACATAACTATTATACTAAAATTCAAATAACTACCAATTAAATAAACTAAATTAAACGTTAAAAAAAAAACTAATACTACTAAAAACTTTGTCTTAAATTGCAAAAAATAAAAAGTACTAAATTACAAAAAATAACAAACACTAAATTACGAAAAATAACAAACAAAATTATCCAAAATAAAAACAATTACACCTAATCTAATAGCCCTATAAAAATAAAAAAGCCCCCCAAAATAAAAAACATAGTCTACAATAAACTACCAATAGCCCTTAAAAGGGCCTTTTGTAGGGCATTGCCCTAAAGAAATAATCTCTTTTACCTGTAAAAAAATACAAAGACCCCCAACAGTAAAACCCACCACCCAACCAACCCCCCAAAATAAAGAACCTAACTCTAACAAAAACCTAAGCTACCCATTGCCCTGAAAAGGGCATTTGTATGGGCATTGCCCTTAAAAGGGCATTTACCTCTTTTAAAAAAGCCCAAACCCTAATCTAAAAAAAAAAAACACCCAAAAAAAGTTTAAAAAAAAATTGACACTAACCCCTGACGATCCACTTAGTTTCTAAAGTCCGGACATCCAGACGGCGAGGTCTTCATCCATCCAGGCGGCATATTCTATCTTCATCCCGGCGGGGTCTTCCATCTTCATCCCGGTGGTGCAGAGCGGGTCCATCCTTGAAGACATCCGGCGCGGAGCGTCCTCTTTATACGGTCACCGCCGTACACTGAATCTTCAATGCAAGGGAGCCTTTTTAAAATGGTGTCCCTTGCATTCCTATTGGCTGATTTGATTTTTGAAATTCAAATTAGCCAATAGGATGAGAGCTACTGAAATTCTGTTGGCTATTCAAATCAGTGGGGGGTTTACTGTTGGGGTGTCTTTGTATTTTTTTTCAGGTAAAAGAGCTGATTTCTTTAAGGCCTATTGGTAGTTTATTGTAGACTAGGGTTTTTTTATTTTGGGGGGGCTTTTTTATTTTATAGGGCTATTAGATTAGGTTAATTGTTTTTATTTTGGATAATTTAGTTTATTTTTCATAATTTAGTGTTTATTTTTTGCAATTTAGTATTTTTTTATTTTTTGTAATTTAAGACTTTTTTAGTAGTTTTTTTATGTGTAATTTAGTTTATTTAATTGGTAGTTATTTTAATTTTAGTATAATAGTTATGTTAGGTTAATTGTTAGTTTAAACTTATTTTTTTATTTTTTTATTTCACAGGTAAGTTTTTATTTATTTTAAGATAGGGATATTGTAATTTCTTTCATGTAATTAGCAAGAGTCCATGAGCTAGTGACGTATGGGATATACATTCCTACCAGGAGGGGCAAAGTTTCCCAAACCTTAAAATGACTATAAATACACCCCTCACCACACCCACAATTCAGTTTTACAAACTTTGCCTCCCATGGAGGTGGTGAAGTAAGTTTGTGCTAGATTCTACGTTGATATGCGCTTCGCAGCAGGCTGGAGCCCGGTTTTCCTCTCAGAGTGCAGTGAATATCAGAGGGATGTGAAGAGAGTATTGCCTATTTGAATTCAATGGTCTCCTTCTACGGGATCTATTTCATAGGTTCTCTGTTATCGGTCGTAGAGATTCATCTCTTACCTCCCTTTTCAGATCGACGATATACTCTTATATACCATTACCTCTACTGATTCTCGTTTCAGTACTGGTTTGGCTATCTACTATATGTAGATGAGTGGCTTAGGGTAAGTAAGTCTTATTTTATTATGACACTCTAAGCTATGGTTGGGCACTTTCTATGTAAAGTTCTAAATATATGTCTTCAAACTTATATTTGCCTTGATTCAGGATAATCAGTATTCCTTTAAAATTCAGACTGTCAGTTTCATTATTTGGGATAATGCATTTTAATTCAATTTATTTTTCTTTACCTTGAAAATTTTCAATTGATCATTTTTCCCTGTGTGCTGTTAGGCTCGCGGGGGCAGAAAATGTTTCTTTTTATTGCGTAATTCTTGGCGCAGATTTTTTTGGCGCAAACATTTTCGTCATTTCCGGCGCTGTAGTTGACGCCGGAAGTTGTATTCTGTTAATACGTCATTTTTGACGCATGTGTATTCAGACATTCTTTTGCGCAAAAAAATGTGGGCGTCGGTTCTGGCGTCAGAGGATGTGGCGTCATACTTGGCGCCAAATATATGGGCGTTGTATTTAGCGCCAATGATGTGGGCGTCATATTTGGCGCCAAAAAATGTGGGCATATTTTTTGTTTCACTTTTTTTCCTCACATTATTTAAACCTCACTTTTTTATTGCTTCTGTTTTCTAGAAGCTTATTATTTTGCATTATTTTCCCATTCCTGAAACTGTCATTTAAGGAATTTGATAATTTTGCTTTAAATATTGTTTTTTTCTATTACATATTGCAAGATTTCACTGTTCCTGTTTCAAAACAATCTAAGAGGATTCCTGTTGACTGAGTTCAGTCCTACCAAAGCTAAGTTCATTTATTTTAAATGTTATGAATGTTTATCTTTAGCTATGGTTTGTAATAAGTTATCATGATAAACTTTTACATGCAGAATCCTTTAGTATTTATGCTTTATATATTGCCATTCTTTTTACATCTTATGTACAAGAAATATTTAGAAGATTTATAAGAAATATTTTTCTGATTCTATTTTAAAGGCTTTGTCTGACATCGTGCCTTCTAATAAAATTTGTAGGTCTTTTTCAAACTTCTTTTTTAATTATTGAAGTTTCAAATGACCAACAACATACTGATTTATCCTTCTCTGATGATGTTTTTTCTCATTCAGAATTTTCTTCATCAGATATTGACACTAACAAATCTACTTTTTTATTTTTTTATTAAAGTACATTTGTTCTTTGTTGAAAAGGTGTTGATTATTTTGGATATTAAGGTAACTAGTTCTTTTTCAAGACTAGCTAACACTATTTCTGCTTATTTATTCTTCTGTGTTTTCAGAGGTTTTTTTCCAATTCCTCATTCTAGGGAATGGAATAGGCTGAGAATTTTCTTTTATTCCTTCTTCAAAGGTTTTAAACTATATTCTTTGCCGGCAGTTAAATTCAATTTAGTATTTAGTTTCCTTTAGATGGTTGTATCTTATTTATGGAAAATTATTTAGTTTCAGGTACTTTTCTTGGACCTGTGATTTATTTGGATGTTGCAATTGCTTCATTTTTTCTGTTTACTTTAAGATCAAGTATCAGATTATGATTTATTTTAGCATTGTTAAAGGGACAGAATTTACTAGACTAGGTGCTGTTGCATTTGTCTTGTTGTTTTGCATTTATTGATTATGCAAGTCCACTGTATTGACTGGTCCTTTAACTGGACTATCATGCTAATAATTTCATTTGTGTCTTCATTTTATTGAATATTTTCGCAAATGAGGTTTAATCTATGTCTTTAGCTGTTTTAGCTAGAAGAATTTTGTGATTTCTAAAAATCCATATTTCTTTTGTTCTAAGATAATCAATTATTTGTTTTATAATTGGATTCAATTCTTAACTGTTACTCTGGGTTTCAAGATTGAGTTCTAAGACTAAAAGTTTAAGCTTATTCTAATTTGGTTGTTCTTATTAAGGAACACATTTCTGAATTCTTTCCCAAGTAACATGTTTTTAATTGGAAATTTTTCAGTTCGAAATCAGCTCCCTAAAATTGCGATGTACGTGCCGTATTCCAGCTTGGCTGGCAAGGGGCCGGTTAAGACTTTTTTGAAATTTATTTGGTTCTATTCGGTCCAAATTTCTTTGATTTTATTCCAGTAAGGCTAACACTTTAAGTGTGTTTCGGTCCTATATATTTTGGGTACTGTTGAAGCATGGCTGATCACCCGTGGGGTTCAAGCGCTGCTCAGACCTGGAATCTTCTGGGGTATTTCTTCCAGTTCCATTTTTAGGAACTGGGTTTTGGAGTTTTATTCAAACTATTCTGCCTTTTTTTGGTCAGTGATAACATTATTTGTTTTCATTAGATACAATAAATGCATATTTTCATTTTTCTGTTTTCATTCAGATTATTTTCTGAGGATGCGGAATCTCATATGATTCACTTTGTTCTTCCAGGACATAGTTAGAGGATCTTTTTTTCAAAAGCTCTTGATTCCTCACACAAGGGTCACCTTTTTTAGGTTTCCAGATAGTTTGTGTCACTGTCTTTGTCTCTATCAGACAAGGGACAATTTTATTGTGTTCCGTCTGTTGGTACCTTTAGTCTCTATTATTTCCTTCAGTTGCTATATATGCATTGAAGTTTTAGGTCTTATGGCCACAGCATTGGATTCAATTTCCTTTGCTCATTTTCAATAGAAAGAACCTTTCCAGTCTTTTATGCTGAATTATGGTGCAGGGTTTCTAGGATTTCGCATTTGAAATCTTCGAATCCTAATATTTATCTCTCTTGATTTGGTGGTTAAGATCACCATCATTTAGTTCTACAGGTCTCTTCGTTTCTTTCAACCTTGACCATGATCTCTACAGATGTGAGTCTTTTTGGTTGGGAGGCTGTCTGAGGATCTCTGTCAGCACAAGGGGTTTGGAAATCTCAGGAGGCGAGATTACCATTTGATATTTTAGAACTCCGTGCTTTCTCAGAGTTTTTCAGTTAGTTTCTTTTTGAAGAAGAGACGTTTATTGTTTTTCAGACAATATCACAACTATGGTGTATGTCAATCATCAGGGTAGGACTATCAGTCCTTAGGCTGTGACAGAAGTGTCTCGGATATTAGCTTGGGCTAAATCCAGCTCCTATCTAAATTCTGTGTTTTTTTTCCCAGGTAAAGATATTTGGGAAACGGATTATCTCTCTTAATCAAGCTTTACTTCCGGGAGAATGGTCTCTCTTACCCAGATATGTTTTTCAATTTTTCAGATGTGAGCATTTCTAGAAATAGATCTGTTGGCATCTCATCTGAATAAAGAACTTCCCAGGGGCCTATTCAGGTCCGGGGATCTTCAGGCGGAAGTAGTGTATGCATTGACATTTCTTTGGAATTATCTTTTTGCCTATTTCTTTCCGCCTCTAGTTCTTCTTCCAAAGTGATTTCCAAAATTCTTATGGAGTATTTGTTTGTTATGCTGGTGGCTCCAGCATGGCCTCTCAGGTTTTGGTATGCGGATCTCATTCGGATGGCCAGTTGCCAACCTTGGACACTTCCGTTTAAACCAGACCTTCTTTCTCAAGGCCCATTTTTTCCATCAGGATTTCAAATAATTAAATTTGAAGGGATGGAGGTTGAACGCTTGGTTTTTAGTCATAGAGGTTTTTCTGACTCATTGATTAATACTATGTTTCAGGCTCGTAAATCTGTCTCTAGAAAGATTTATTATTGAGTCTGGAAGACCTACTTTCCTTGGCATTCTTTTAAAATTCATAGAATTTTATTATTTTTTCAGGTTGGTTTGGATAAGGTTTTGTCTTCAGTTCTTTGTTAAGACAAATCTCTACTCTTTCTGTTCTTTTTTCACAGAAAGATTGCTAATCATCCTGATATTCATTGTTTTGTACAGGCTTTTGTCCGTATCAAGCCTGTCATTAATTCAATCTCTCCTCTTTGGAGTCTCAATTTGGTGCTGAGGGCTTTACAGGCTCCTCCGTTTGAAACTATGCATTTTCTGAACATTAAATTACTTTCTTGGAAAAGTATTGTTCCTTTTGGTTATTTCTTCTGCTAGAAGAGTTTTTGAGTTATCTGCTCTTTTTTGTGAATATCCTTTTCTGATTTTTCATCAGGATAAGGCAATGTTACTTCCTGATATTCATCATTTTGTTCAGGTTTTGTTTTCATATCAAACCTGTCATTAAGCCAATTTCTCCTCCTTGGAGTCTTAATTGGGTTCTGAAGGTTTTTCAGGCTCTTCTATTTGAGCATATGCTTGCTCTGGACATTAATTACTTTCATGGAAAGTATTGTTCTTTTTGGACATCTCTTCAGCTAGAACAGTTTTTGAATTATCTGTTCTTTCTTGTGAATCTCTTTTCTTTCATGTAATTAGCAAGAGTCCATGAGCTAGTGACGTATGGGATATACATTCCTACCAGGAGGGGCAAAGTTTCCCAAACCTCAAAATGCCTATAAATACACCCCTCACCACACCCACAAATCAGTTTTACAAACTTTGCCTCCTATGGAGGTGGTGAAGTAAGTTTGTGCTAGATTCTACGTTGATATGCGTTCCGCAGCAGGTTGGAGCCCGGTTTTCCTCTCAGCGTGCAGTGAATGTCAGAGGGATGTGAGGAGAGTATTGCCTATTTGAATTCAATGATCTCCTTCTACGGGGTCTATTTCATAGGTTCTCTGTTATCGGCCGTAGAGATTCATCTCTTACCTCCCTTTTCAGATCGACGATATACTCTTATATATACCATTACCTCTACTGATTCTCGTTTCAGTACTGGTTTGGCTTTCTACTACATGTAGATGAGTGTCCTGGGGTAAGTAAGTCTTATTTTCTGTGACACTCTAAGCTATGGTTGGGCACTTTTATATAAAGTTCTAAATATATGTATTCAAACATTTATTTGCCTTGACTCAGGATGTTCAACGTTCCTTATTTCAGACAGTCAGTTTCATATTTGGGATAATGCATATGAATAAATCAATTTTTTTCTTACCTTAAAATTTGACTTTTTTTCCAAGTGGGCTGTTAGGCTCGCAGGGGCTGAAAATGCTTAATTTTATTGCGTCATTTTTGGCGCTGACTTTTTTGGCGCAAAATTTTTTTTCTGTTTCCGGCGTCATACGTGTCGCCGGAAGTTGCATCATTTTTTTGACGTTTTTTTGCGCCAAAAGTGTCGGCGTTCCAGATACGGCGTCATTTTTGGCGCCAAAAGCATTTAGGCGCCAAATAATGTGGGCGTCTTTTTTGGCGCTAAAAAATATGGGCGTCACTATTGTCTCCACATTATTTAAGTCTCATTATTTATTGCTTCTGGTTGCTAGAAGCTTGTTCAGAAGATACTTCTGGAAAAACGCTGCCTGGTGCTGGATCTACCAAAGTTAAGTGTATCTGCTGTAAACTTGTGGTATCTATTCCTCCAGCTGTTGTTTGTAATGAATGTCATGACAAACTTGTTAATGCAGATAATATTTCCTTTAGTAATGTTACATTACCTGTTGCTGTTCCAACAACATCTAATACTCAGAGTTTTCCTGTTAACATAAGAGATTTTGTTTCTAAATCCATTAAGAAGGCTATGTCTGTTATTCCTCCTTCTAGTAAACGTAAAAGGTCTTTTAAAACTTCTCATTTTTCAGATGAATTTTTAAATGAACATCATCATTCTGATTCTGATAATGGTTCCTCTGGTTCAGAGGATTCTGTCTCAGAGGTTGATGCTGATAAGTCTTCATATTTATTCAAAATTGAATTTATTCGTTCTTTACTTAAAGAAGTCTTAATTGCATTAGAAATAGAGGATTCTGGTCCTCTTGATACTAAATCTAAACGTTTAAATAAGGTTTTTAAATCTCCTGTAGTTATTCCAGAAGTTTTTCCTGTCCCTGATGCTATTTCTGAAGTAATCTCCAGGGAATGGAATAATTTTGGTAATTCATTTACTACTTCTAAATGTTTTAAGCAATTATATCCTGTGCCATCTGACAGATTAGAATTTTGGGACAAAATCCCTAAAGTTGATGGGGCTGTCTCTACTCTTGCTAAACGTACTACTATTCCTACGGCAGATAGTACTTCCTTTAAGGATCCTTTAGATAGGAAGATTGAATCCTTTCTAAGAAAAGCTTACTTATGTTCAGGTAATCTTCTTAGACCTGCTATATCTTTAGCGGATGTTGCTGCAGCTTCAACTTTTTGGTTAGAAGCTTTAGCGCAACAAGTAACAGATCATAATTCTCATAGCATTGTTAATCTTCTTCAACATGCTAATAATTTTATTTGTGATGCTATCTTTGATATCATTAGGGTTGATGTCAGGTATATGTCTCTAGCTATTTTAGCTAGAAAAGCTTTATGGCTTAAAACTTGGAATGCTGATATGTCTTCTAAGTCAACTTTGCTTTCCCTTTCTTTCCAGGGTAATAAATTATTTGGTTCTCAGTTGGATTCTATTATCTCAACTTTTACTGGAGGGAAAGGAACTTTTTTACCACAGGATAAAAAATCTAAAGGTAAATTTAGATCTAATAATCGTTTTCGTTCCTTTCATCACAATAAGGAACAAAAGCCTGATCCTTCATCCACAGGAGCGGTATCAGTTTGGAAACCATCTCCAGTCTGGAATAAATCCAAGCCTTTTAGAAAACCAAAGCCAGCTCCCAAGTCCACATGAAGGTGTGGCCCTCATTCCAGCCCAGCTGGTAGGGGGCAGATTACGATTTTTCAAAGAAATTTGGATCAATTCAATTCACAATCTTTGGATTCAAAACATTGTTTCAAAAGGGTACAGAATTGGCTTCAAGATAAGGCCTCCTGCAAAGAGATTTTTTCTTTCCCGTGTCCCAGTAAATCCAGCGAAGGCTCAAGCATTTCTGAAAGTGTTTCAGATCTAGAGTTGGCTGGAGTAATTATGCCAGTTCCAGTTCTGGAACAGGGGCTGGGGTTTTATTCAAATCTCTTCATTGTACCAAAGAAGGAGAATTCCTTCAGACCAGTTCTGGATCTAAAAATATTGAATCGTTATGTGAGGATACCAACATTCAAAATGGTAACTATAAGGACTATCCTGCCTTTTGTTCAGCAAGGGCATTATATGTCCACAATAGATTTACATGATGCATATCTGCATATTCCAATTCATCCAGATCACTATCAGTTTCTGAGATTCTCTTTCCTAGACGAGCAATACCAGTTTGTGGCTCTGCCGTTTGGCCTAGCAACAGCTCCAAGAATTTTTACAAAGGTTCTCGGTGCCCTTCTGTCTGTAATCAGAGAACAGGGTATTGTGGTATTTCCTTATTTGGACGATATCTTGGTACTTGCTCAGTCTTCACATTTAGCAGAATCTCATACGAATCGACTTGTGTTGTTTCTTCAAGATCATGGTTGGAGGATCAATTTACCGAAAAGTTCATTGATTCCTCAGACAAGGGTAACCTTTTTAGGTTTCCAGATAGATTCAGCGTCCATGACTCTGTCTCTGACAGACAAGAGACGTCTAAAATTGATTTCAGCTTGTCGAAACCTTCAATCACAATCATTCCCTTCGGTAGCCTTATGCATGGAAATTCTAGGTCTTATGACTGCTGCATCGGACGCGATCCCCTTTGCTCGTTTTCACATGCGACCTCTTCAGCTCTGTATGCTGAACCAGTGGTGCAGGGATTACACAAAGATATCTCAAGTAATATCTTTAAAACCGATTGTACGACACTCTCTGACGTGGTGGACAGATCACCATTGTTTAGTTCAGGGGGCTTCTTTTGTTTTTCCGACCTGGACTGTAATTTCAACAGATTCAAGTCTGACAGGTTGGGGAGCTGTTTGGGGGTCTCTGACAGCACAAGGGGTTTGGGAATCTCAGGAGGTGAGATTACCAATCAATATTTTGGAACTCCGTGCAATTTTCAGAGCTCTTCAGTCATGGCCTCTTCTAAAGAGAGAATCGTTCATTTGTTTTCAGACAGACAATGTCACAACTGTGGCATACATCAATCATCAAGGAGGGACTCACAGTCCTCTGGCTATGAAAGAAGTATCTCGGATACTGGTATGGGCGGAATCCAGCTCCTGTCTAGTTTCTGCTGTTCATATCCCAGGTATAGACAATTGGGAAGCGGATTATCTCAGTCGCCAAACGTTACATCCGGGCGAATGGTCTCTTCATCCAGAGGTATTTCTTCAGATTGTTCAAATGTGGGGACTTCCAGAAATAGATCTGATGGCTTCTCATCTAAACAAGAAACTTCCCAGGTATCTGTCCAGATCCAGGGATCCTCAAGCGGAAGCAGTGGATGCATTGTCACTTCCTTGGAAGTATCATCCTGCCTATATCTTTCCGCCTCTAGTTCTTCTTCCAAGAGTAATCTCCAAGATTCTGAAGGAATGCTCGTTTGTTCTGCTGGTGGCTCCAGCATGGCCTCACAGGTTTTGGTATGCGGATCTTGTCCGGATGGCCTCTTGCCAACCGTGGACTCTTCCGTTAAGACCAGACCTTCTGTCGCAAGGTCCTTTTTTCCATCAGGATCTCAAATCCTTAAATTTAAAGGTATGGAGATTGAACGCTTGATTCTTAGTCAAAGAGGTTTCTCTGACTCTGTGATTAATACTATGTTACAGGCTCGTAAATCTCTATCTAGGAAGATATATTATAGAGTCTGGAAGACTTACATTTCTTGGTGTCTTTCTCATAATTTTTCCTGGCATTCTTTTAGAATTCCGAGAATTTTACAGTTTCTTCAGGATGGTTTGGATAAAGGTTTGTCTGCAAGTTCCTTGAAAGGACAAATCTCTGCTCTTTCTGTTCTTTTTCACAGAAAGATTGCTAATCTTCCTGATATTCATTGTTTTGTACAAGCTTTGGTTCGTATAAAACCTGTCATTAAGTCAATTTCTCCTCCTTGGAGTTTGAATTTGGTTCTGGGGGCTCTTCAAGCTCCTCCGTTTGAACCTATGCATTCATTGGACATTAAATTACTTTCTTGGAAAGTTTTGTTTCTTTTGGCCCTCTCTTCTGCTAGAAGAGTTTCTGAATTAACTGCTCTTTCTTGTGAGTCTCCTTTTCTGATTTTTCATCAGGATAAGGCGGTGTTGCGAACTTCTTTTAAATTTTTACCTAAGGTTGTGAATTCTAACAACATTAGTAGAAAAATTGTGGTTCTTTCATTATGTCCTAATCCTAAGAATTCTAAGGAGAAATCATTGCATTCTTTGGATGTAGTTAGAGCTTTGAAATATTATGTTGAAGCTACTAAGAATTTCCGAAAGACTTCTAGTCTATTTGTTATCTTTTCCGGTTCTAGGAAAGGTCAGAAGGCCTCTGCCATTTTTTTGGCATCTTGGTTAAAATCTTTAATTCATCATGCCTATGTCGAGTCGGGTAAAACTCCGCCTCAAAGGATTACAGCTCATTCTACTAGGTCAGTTTCTACTTCCTGGGCGTTTAGGAATGAAGCTTCGGTTGATCAGATTTGCAAAGCAGCAACTTGGTCTTCTTTGCATACTTTTACTAAATTCTACCATTTTGATGTGTTTTCTTCTTCTGAAGCAGTTTTTGGTAGAAAAGTACTTCAGGCAGCTGTTTCAGTTTGATTCTTCTGCTTATAATTTCAGTTTTTTTCATTATAAGATTTAAACTTTATTTTGGGTGTGGATTATTTTCAGCGGAATTGGCTGTCTTTATTTTATCCCTCCCTCTCTAGTGACTCTTGCGTGGAAGATCCACATCTTGGGTAGTCATTATCCCATACGTCACTAGCTCATGGACTCTTGCTAATTACATGAAAGAAAACATAATTTATGTAAGAACTTACATGATAAATTCATTTCTTTCATATTAGCAAGAGTCCATGAGGCCCACCCTTTTTGTGGTGGTTATGATTTTTTTGTATAAAGCACAATTATTCCAATTCCTTATTTTTTATGCTTTCACACTTTTTTCTTATCACCCCACTTCTTGGCTATGCGTTAAACTGATTTGTGGGTGTGGTGAGGGGTGTATTTATAGGCATTTTGAGGTTTGGGAAACTTTGCCCCTCCTGGTAGGAATGTATATCCCATACGTCACTAGCTCATGGACTCTTGCTAATATGAAAGAAATTAATTTATCAGGTAAGTTCTTACATAAATTATGTTTTTTCTGATTTTTTTCATCAGGATAAGGTGGTTTTTGCTGTCCTCAGTTCAATTCTTACCTAAAGTTGTAAATTCTAACAAACATTAGGGAGGAATTATTGTTTTCCTAAGACTTCTTTGGTGAGATTCTTACTTTCTTTGGATATAGTAAGAGTTTTTGAAATTCTATGTTGAAGCTATTCAGATTTCAGATAGGCTTCTAGTCTATTTTTTATCTTTTCTGGTTTTAGGAAGGTCAAAAGCTTCTGCCATTTATTTGGCATCTTGCTTAAACTTTTGATTCATCATGCTTATTTGGAGTCGGGTGGATTCCCGCCTCGGAGGATTACGGCTCATTCTACTAGGTTAGTTTCTACTTCCTGGGCTTTTTAAGAATGAAGCTTCGGTTGATCAGATTTGCAAAGCAATGACTTGGTCTTCTCTGCATACTTTTGCTATGTTCTACCATTTTGATGTTTTCTCTTCTTTAGAAGCAGTTTTGGTAGAATGGTACTTCAGGCAGCTGTCTCAGTTTGATTCTTCTGCTTATAATTTCAGTTTTTTTCATTATAAAAATTGAAACTTTTTTGATTTGGGTAGTGGATTAATTTTTCAGCGGAATTGGCTGTCTTTATTTTATCCCTCCCTCTCTAGTGACTCTTGCGTGGAAGTTGCACATCTTGGGTATTTATTATCCCATACGTCACTAGCTCATGGACTCTTGCTAATTACATGAAAGAAAACATAATTTATGTAAGAACTTACCTGATAAATTCATTTCTTTCATATTAGCAAGAGTCCATGAGGCCCACCCTTTTTTGTGGTGGTTATGATTTTTTTGTATAAAGCACAATTATTCCAATTCCTTATTTTTTTGATGCTTTCGCTCCTTTGTTATCACCCCACTTCTTGGCTATTCGTTAAACTGAATTGTGGGTGTGGTGAGGGGTGTATTTATAGTCATTTTAAGGTTTGGGAAACTTTGCCCCTCCTGGTAGGAATGTATATCCCATACGTCACTAGCTCATGGACTCTTGCTAATATGAAAGAAATGAATTTATCAGGTAAGTTCTTACATAAATGATGTTTTTAATTTAGAGTTAGGGGGTTGTTAGGTTTAAATGTTAATAGTTTAATTTAGTTTCTTTCATGTAATTAGCAAGAGTCCATGAGCTAGTCACGTATGGAATATACATTCCTACCAGGAGGGGCAAAGTTTCCCAAACCTTAAAATGCCTATAAATACACCCCTCACCAAACCCACAATTCAGTTTTTACAAACTTTGCCTCCCATGGAGGTGGTGAAGTAAGTTTGTGCTAGATCCTACGTTGATATGCGCTTCGCAGCAGGCTGGAGCCCGGTTTTCCTCTCAGAGTGCAGTGAATATCAGAGGGATGTGAAGAGAGTATTGCCTATTTGAATTCAATGGTCTCCTTCTACGGGATCTATTTCATAGGTTCTCTGTTATCGGTCGTAGAGATTCATCTCTTACCTCCCTTTTCTGATCGACGATATACTCTTATATACCATTACCTCTACTGATTCTCATTTCAGTACTGGTTTGGCTATCTACTATATGTAGATGAGTGTCTTAGGGTAAGTAAGTCTTATTTTATTATGACACTCTAAGCTATGGTTGGGCACTTTCTATGTAAAGTTCTAAATATATGTCTTTAAACTTATATTTGCCTTGATTCAGGATAATCAGTATTCCTTTAAAATTCAGACTGTCAGTTTCATTATTTGGGATAATGCATTTTAATTCAATTTATTTTTCTTTACCTTGAAAATTTTCAATTGATCATTTTTCCCTGTGTGCTGTTAGGCTCGCGGGGGCAGAAAATGTTTCTTTTTATTGCGTCATTCTTGTGCAGACTTTTTTTGGCGCAAAAATTTCGTCATTTCCGGCGCCGTAGTTGACGCCGGAAGTTGTATTCTGTTAATACGTCATTTTTGATGCATGTGTATTCAGACATTTTTTTGCGCCAAAAAATGTGGGCGTCGGTTCTGGCGTCAGAGGATGTGGCGTCATACTTGGTGCCAAATATATGGGCGTTGTATTTAGCGCCAATAATGTGGGCGTCATATTTGGTGCCAAAAAATGTGGGCGTATTTTTGTTTCACTTTTTTTCCTCACATTATTTAAACCTCACTTTTTTATTGCTTCTGGTTTCTAGAAGCTTATTATTTTGCATTCTTTTCCCATTCCTGAAACTGTCATTTAAGGAATTTGATAATTTTGCTTTAAATATTGTTTTTTTCTATTACATATTGCAAGATTTCACTGTTCCTGTTTCAAAACAATCTAAGAGGATTCCTGTTGACTGAGTTCAGTCCTACCAAAGCTAAGTTCATTTATTTTTAATGTTATGAATGTTTATCTTTAGCTATGGTTTGTAATAAGTTATCATGATAAACTTTTACATGCAGAATCCTTTAGTATTTATGCTTTATATATTGCCATTCTTTTTACATCTTATGTACAAGAAATATTTAGAAGATTTATAAGAAATAGTTTTCTGATTCTATTTTAAAGGCTTTGTCTGACATTGTGCCTTCTAATAAAATTTTTAGGTCTTTTTCAAACTTCTTTTTTAATTATTGAAGTTTCAAATGACCAACAACATACTGATTTATCCTTCTCTGATGATGTTTTTTCTCATTCAGAATTTTCTTCATCAGATATTGACTCTAACAAATCTACTTTTTTATTTTTTTATTCAAGTACATTTGTTCTTTGTTGAAAAGGTGTTGATTATTTTGGATATTAAGGTAACTAGTTCTTTTTCAAGACTAGCTAACACTATTTCTGCTTATTTATTCTTCTGTGTTTTCAGAGGTTTTTTCCAATTCCTCATTCTAGGGAATGGAATAGGCTGAGAATTTTCTTTTATTCTTTCTTCAAAGGTTTTTAAACTATATTCTTTGCCGGCAGTTAAATTCAACTTGGAGGGTTCTCCAATTTATTGGGGCTATCTCAACTCCTACTAATTATGCTATGTTTCTATAGCAAAATAGTATTTATTTTCCTTTAGATGGTTGTATCTTATTTATGGAAAATTATTTAGTTTCAGGTACTTTTCTTGGACCTGTGATTTATTTGGATGTTGCAATTGCTTCATTTTTTCTGTTTACTTTAAGATCAAGTATCAGATTATGATTTATTTTAGCATTGTTAAAGAGACAAAATTTACTAGACTAGGTGCTGCTGCATTTGTCTTGTTGTTTTGCATTTATTTATTATGCAAGTCCACTGTATTGACTGGTCCTTTAACTGGACTATCATGCTAATAATTTCATTTGTGTCTTCATTTTATTGAATATTTTCGCAAATGAGGTTTAATCTATGTCTTTAGCTGTTTTAGCTAGAAGAATTTTGTGATTTCTAAAAATCCATATTTCTTTTGATCTAAGATAATCAATTATTTGTTTTATAATTGGATTCAATTCTTAACTGTTACTCTGGGCTTCAAGATTGAGTTCTAAGACTAAAACTTTAAGCTTATTCTAGTTTGGTTGTTCTTATTAAGGAACGAATTCCTGAATTCTTTCCCAAGTAACATGTTTTTAATTGGAAATTTTTCAGTGCGAAATCGGCTCCCTAAAATTGCGATGTACATGCCGTATTCCAGCTTGGCTGGCAAGGGGCAGGTTAAGACTTTTTTGAAATTTATTTGGTTCTATTCGGTCCAAATTTCTTTGATTTTATTCCAGTAAGGCTAACACTTTAAGTTTGTTTCGGTCCTATATATTTTGGGTACTGTTGAAGCATGGCTGATCACCCGTGGGGTTCAAGCGCTGCTCAGACCTGGAATCTTCTGGGGTATTTCTTCCAGTCCCATTTTTAGGAACTGGGTTTTGGAGTTTTATTCAAACTATTCTGCCTTTTTTTGGTCAGTGATAACATTATTTGTTTTCATTAGATACAATAAATGCATATTTTCATTTTTCTGTTTTCATTCAGATTATTTTCTGAGGATGCAGAATCTCATATGATTCACTTTGTTCTTCCAGGACATAGTTAGAGGATCTTTTTTTCAAAAGCTCTTGATTCCTCACACAAGGGTCACCTTTTTTAGGTTTCCAGATAGTTTGTGTCACTGTCTTTGTCTCTATCAGACAAGGGACAATTTTATTGTGTTCCGTCTGTCGGTACCTTTAGTCTCTACTATTTCCTTCAGTTGCTATATATGCATAGAAGTTTTAGGTCTTATGGCCACAGCATTGGATTCGATTCCCTTTGCTCATTTTCAATAGAAAGAACCTTTCCAGTCTTTTATGCTGAATTATGGTGCAGGGATTCTAGGATTTTGTATTTTAAATCTTCGAATCCTAATATTTATCTCTCTTGATTTGGTGGTTAAGATCACCATCATTTAGTTCTACAGGTCTCTTCGTTTCTTTCAACCTGGACCATGATCTCTACAGATGTGAGTCTTTTTGGTTGGGAGGCTGTCTGAGGATCTCTGTCAGCACAAGGGGTTTGGAAATCTCAGGAGGCGAGATTACCATTTGATATTTTAGAACTCCGTGCTTTCTCAGAGTTTTTCAGTTAGTTTCTTTTTAAAGAAGAGACGTTTATTGTTTTTCAGACAATATCACAACGATGGTGTATGTCAATCATCAGGGTAGGACTATCAGTCCTTAGGCTGTGACAGAAGTGTCTCAGATATTAGCTTGGGCTAAATCCAGCTCCTATCTAAATTCTGTGTTTTTTTTTCCCCAGGTATAGATATTTGGGAAGCGGATTATCTCTGTTAATCAAGCTTTACTTCCGGGAGAATGGTCTCTCTTACCCAGATATGTTTTTCAATTTTTCAGATGTGAGCATTTCTAGAAATAGATCTGTTGGCATCTCATCTGAATAAAGAACTTCCCAGGGGCCTATTCAGGTCCGGGGATCTTCAGGCGGAAATAGTGTATGCATTGACATTTCTTTGGAATTATCTTTTTGCCTATTTCTTTCCGCCTCTAGTTCTTCTTCCAAAGTGATTTCCAAAATTCTTATGGAGTATTTGTTTGTTATGCTGGTGGCTCCAGCATGGCCTCTCAGGTTTTGGTATGCGGATCTCATTCGGATGGCCAGTTGCCAACCTTGGACACTTCCGTTTAAACCAGACCTTCTTTCTCAAGGCCCATTTTTTCCATCAGGATCTCAAATCATTAAATTTGAAGGGATGGAGGTTGAACGCTTGGTTTTTAGTCATAGAGGTTTTTCTGACTCATTGATTAATACTATGTTTCAGGCTCGTTAATCTGTCTCTAGAAAGATTTATTATTGAGTCTGGAAGACCTACTTTTCTTGGCATTCTTTTAAAATTCATAGGCCTAGATTTGGAGTTTGGCGGTAGCCGTGAAACCAGCGTTAGAGGCTCCTAACGCTGGTTTTAGGCTACCGCCAGTATTTGGAGTCAGTCAAAAAAGGGTCTAACGCTCACTTTTCAGCCACGACTTTTCCATACCGCAGATCCCCTTACGTCATTTGCGTATCCTATCTTTTCAATGGGATCTTTCTAACTCCGGTATTTAGAGTCGTGTCTGAAGTGAGCGTCAGAAATCTAACGACAAAACTCCAGCCGCAGAAAAAAGTCAGTAGTTAAGAGCTTTCTGGGCTAACGCCGGTTCATAAAGCTCTTAACTACTGTGCTCTAAAGTACACTAACACCCATAAACTACCTATGTACCCCTAAACCGAGGTCCCCCCACATCGCCGCCACTCGATTAAATTTTTTTAACCCCTAATCTGCCGACCGCCACCTACATTATACTTATGTACCCCTAATCTGCTGCCCCTAACACCGCCGACCCCTGTATTATATTTATTAACCCCTAACCTGCCCCCCACAAAGTCGCCGCCAGCTACCTACAATAATTAACCCCTAATCTGCCGACCGCAAAGCGCCGCCACCTACATTATAGCTATGTACCCCTAATCTGCTGCCCCTAACACCGCCAACCCCTATATTATATTTATTAACCCCTAATCTGCCGCCCTCAACGTCGCCTCCACCTCCCTACACTTATTAACCCCTAATCTGCCGACCGGACCGCACCTCTATTATTATAAAGTTATTAACCCCTAATCCGCCTCACTAACCCTATAATAAATAGTATTAACCCCTAATCTGCCCTCCCTAACATCGCCGACACCTAACTTCAAACATTAACCCCTAATCTGCCGACCGGAGCTCACCGCTATTCTAATAAATGTATTAACCCCTAAAGCTAAGTCTAACCCTAACACTAACACCCCCCTAAGTTAAATATAATTTAAATCTAACGAAATTAACTCTTATTAAATAAATTATTCCTATTTAATGCTAAATATTTACCTGTAAAATAAATCCTAATATAGCTACAATATAAATTATAATTATATTACAGCTATTTTAGGATTAATATTTATTTTACAGGTAACTTTGTATTTATTTTAACCAGGTACAATAGCTATTAAATAGTTAAGAACTATTTAATAGCTACCTAGTTAAAATAATTACAAAATTACCTGTAAAATAAATCCTAACCTAAGTTACAATTAAACCTAACATTACACTATCAATAATATCAATAAATAAAGTAAATAAAATACCTACAATTACCTACAATTAAACCTAACACTACACTATCAATAAATTAATTAAATACAATACCTACAAATAACTACAATGAAATAAACTAACTAAAGTACAAAAAATAAAAAAGAACTAAGTTGCAAAAAATAAAAAAATATTTACAAACATAAGAAAAATATTACAACAATTTTAAACTAATTAAACCTACTCTAAGCCCCCTAATAAAATAACAAAGCCCCCCAAAATAAAAAAATGTCCTACCCTATTCTAAATTACTAAAGTTCAAAGCTCTTTTACCTTACCAGTCCTGAACAGGGCCCTTTGCGGGGCATGCCCCAAGAAGTTCAGCTCTTTTGCCTGTAAAAAAAAACATACAATACCCCCCCCAACATTAAAACCCACCACCCACATACCCCTAATCTAACCCAAACCCCCCTTAAATAAACCTAACACTAAGCCCCTGAAGATCTTCCTACCTTATCTTCACCATACCAGGTTCACCAATCGATCCAGAAGAGCTCCTCCGATGTCCTGATCCAAGCCCAAGCGGAGGGCTGAAGAGGTCCATGATCCGGCTGAAGTCATCATCCAAGCGGGAGCTGAAGAGGTCCATGATCCGGCTGAAGTCTTCATCCAAGTGGGAGCTGAAGAGGTCCATGATCCGGATGAAGTCTTCTATCAACGGCATCTTCAATCTTCTTTCTTCGGGAGCCATCATCTTCCATCCGACGCGGAACATCCTCTTCTCCCGACGCCTACTAGCCGAATTTCGGTTCCTTTAAATGACGTCATCCAAGATGGCGTCCCTCCAATTCCGATTGGCTGATAGGATTCTATCAGCCAATCGGAATTAAGGTAGGAAAATTCTGATTGGCTGATGAAATCGGAATTCGAGGGACGCCATCTTGGATGACGTCATTTAAAGGAACCGTCATTCGTCGTTCAGTCGTCGGCCAGGATGGATGTTCCGCGTCGGACGTCTTCAGGATGCTGCCGCTCCGCTCCGGGTGGATGACGATAGAAGATTCCGCTTGGATGAAGACTTCAATCGGATGGAAGACCTCTTCTGCCCCGCTTGGATGAAGACTTCTACCGGATGGAGGACCTCTTCTTGCTCCGCTTGGATGAAGAATTTGGCTCGGCTGGGTGAAGACGACTCAAGGTAGGGAGATCTTCAGGGGCTTAGTGTTAGGTTTATTTAAGGGGGGTTTGGGTTAGATTAGGGGTATGTGGGTGGTGGGTTGTAATGTTGGGGGGGTATTGTATGGTTTTTTTTTAAAGGCAAAAGAGCTGAACTTCTTGGGGCATGCCCCGCAAAGGGCCCTGTTCAGGGCTGGTAAGGTAAAAGAGCTTTGAACTTTAGTAATTTAGAATAGGGTAGGGAATTCTTTTATTTTGGGGGGCTTTGTTATTTTATTAGGGGGCTTAGAGTAGGTGTAATTAGTTTAAAAAATTGTTGTAATATATTTCTAATGTTTGTAAATATTTTTTTATTTTTTGTAACTTAGTTATTTTTTTATTTTTGGAACTTTATTTAGTTTATTTCATTGTATTTATTTGTAGGAATTGTATTTAATTTATTTATTGATAGTGTAGTGTTAGGTTTAATTGTAGATAATTATAGGTATTTTATTTTATTTATTTATTGATAGTGTAGTGTTAGGTTTAATTGTAACTTAGGTTAGGATTTATTTTACAGGTAAATTTGTAATTATTTTAGCTATTAAATAGTTCTTAACTATTTAATAGCTATTGTACCTGGTTAAAATAAATACAAAGTTACCTGTAAAATAAATATTAATCCTAAAATAGCTATAATATCATTATAATTTATATTGTAGCTATATTAGGATTTATTTTACATGTAAGTACTTAGCTTTAAATAGGAATAATTTATTTAATAAGAGTTAATTAATTTCATTAGATTAAAATTATATTTAACTTAGGGGGGTGTTAGTGTTAGGGTTAGATTTAGCTTTAGGGGTTAATACATTTATTAGCATAGCGGTGAGCTCTAGTCGGCAGATTAGGGGTTAATAATTGAAGTTAGGTGTCTGCGATGTTAGGGAGGGCAGATTAGGGGTTAATACTATTTATTATAGGGTTAGTGAGGCGGATTAGGGGTTAATAACTTTATAATAATAGCGGTGCGGTCCGGTCTGCAGATTAGGGGTTAATAAGTGTAGGCAGGTGGAGGCGACGTTGTGGGGGGCAGATTAGGGGTTAATAAATATAATATAGGGGTCGGCGGTGTTAGGGACAGCAGATTAGGGGTACATAGGGATAATGTAAGTAGCGGCGGTTTACGGAGCGGCAGATTAGGAGTTAAAAATAATATACAGGGGTCAGCGATAGCGGGGGCGGCAGATTAGGGGTTAATAAGTGTAAGGTTAGGGGTGTTTAGACTCGGGGTACATGTTAGAGTGTTAGGTGTAGACATAGGAAGTGTTTCCCCATAGGAAACAATGAGGCTGCGTTAGGAGCTGAACGCGGCTTTTTTGCAGGTGTTTTTTTTTCAGCTCAAACAGCCCCATTGTTTCCTATGGGGGAATCGTGCACGAGCACGTTTTTGAGGCTGGCCGCGTCCGTAAGCAACTCTGGTATCGAGAGTTGAAGTTGCGTTAAATATGTTGTACGCTCCTTTTTTGGAGCCTAACGCAGCCATTCTGTGGACTCTCAATACCAGAGTTATTTTAAAGGTGCGGCCAGAAAAAAGCCAGCGTTACCGACAAAACTCTAAATCTAGCCGATAGAATTTTATTATTTTTTCAGGTTGGTTTGGATAAGGTTTTGTCTTCAGTTCTTTGTTAAGACAAATCTCTACTCTTTCTGTTCTTTTTTCACAGAAAGATTGCTAATCATCCTGATATTCATTGTTTTGTACAGGCTTTGGTCCATATCAAGCCTGTCATTAATTCAATCTCTCCTCTTTGGAGTCTCAATTTGGTGCTGAGGGCTTTACAGGCTCCTCTGTTTGAAACTATGCATTTTCTGAACATTAAATTACTTTCTTGGAAAAGTATTGTTCCTTTTGGTTATTTCTTCTGCTAGAAGAGTTTTTGAGTTATCTGCTCTTTTTTGTGAATATCCTTTTCTGATTTTTCATCAGGATAAGGCAGTGTTACTTCCTGATATTCATCATTTTGTTCAGGCTTTGTTTTCATATCAAACCTGTCATTAAGCCAATTTCTCCTCCTTGGAGTCTTAATTGGGTTCTGAAGGTTTATCAGGCTCTTCTATTTGAGCATATGCTTGCTCTGGACATTAATTACTTTCATGGAAAGTATTGTTCTTTTTGGACATCTCTTCAGTTAGAACAGTTTTTGAATTATCTGTTCTTTCTTGTGAATCTCTTTTTTCTGATTTTTTTCATCAGGATAAGGTGGTTTTTGCTGTCCTCATTTCAATTCTTACCTAAAGTTGTAAATTCTAACAAACATTAGGGAGGAATTATTGTTTTCCTAAGACTTCTTTGGTGAGATTCTTACTTTCTTTGGATATGGTAAGAGTTTTTGAAATTCTATGATTTCAGATAGACTTCTAGTCTATTTTTTTTCTTTTCTGGTTTTAGGAAGGTCAAAAGCTTCTGCCATTTATTTGGCATCTTGCTTAAACTTTTGATTCATCATGTTTATTTGGAGTCGGGTGGATTCCCGCCTCGGAGGATTACGGCTCATTCTACTAGGTAAGTTTCTACTTCCTGGGCTTTTTAAGAATGAAGCTTCTGTTGATCAGATTTGCAAAGCAATGACTTGGTCTTCTTTGCATACTTTTACTATGTTCTACCATTTTGATGTTTTCTCTTCTTTAGAAGCAGTTTTTGGTAGAATGGTACTTCAGGCAGCTGTCTCAGTTTGATTCTTCTGCTTATAATTTCAGTTTTTTTTTTCATTATAAAAATTGAAACTTTTTTGATTTGTGTAGTGGATTAATTTTTCAGCGGAATTGGCTGTCTTTATTTTATCCCTCCCTCTCTAGTGACTCTTGCGTGGAAGTTCCACATCTTGGGTATTTATTATCCCATACGTCACTAGCTCATGGACTCTTGCTAATTACATGAAAGAAAACATAATTTATGTAAGAACTTACCTGATAAATTCATTTCTTTCATATTAGCAAGAGTCCATGAGGCCCACCCTTTTTTGTGGTGGTTATGATTTTTTTGTATAAAGCACAATTATTCCAATTCCTTATTTTTTTGATGCTTTCGCTCCTTTCTTATCACCCCACTTCTTGGCTATTCGTTAAACTGAATTGTGGGTGTGGTGAGGGGTGTATTTATAGTCATTTTAAGGTTTGGGAAACTTTGCCCCTACTGGTAGGAATGTATATCCCATACGTCACTAGCTCATGGACTCTTGCTAATATGAAAGAAATGAATTTATCAGGTAAGTTCTTACATAAATTATGTTTTTTTGCGATGTGGGGGCTGGCGGTTTAGGGGTTAATAACTTTATTATAGTGTCAACGATGTTGGGGTGCTGGTGAATAGGGGTTAATAACTTTATTATAGTGGCGGCGATGTCGGGGAGCGGCGGAATAGTTGTTAATAACTTTTATTATTGGCGGCGATGTCGGGAGCGGCAGATTAGGGGTTAATAACTATTTCAGTGTCTGTGATTTCGGGGGTGGCAGATTAGGGGTTAATAACTTTATTTCAGTGTCTGTGATTTCGGGGGTGGCAGATTAGGGGTGTTTAGACATGGGGTTTATGTCAGGGTGTTAGGTTTAAACGTAACTTTTTTTCCTCCATAGACATCAATGGGGTTGCGTTACGGCGATAGTCATTCTGTGCTTCAGGTGTTAGTTTTTTTTCTAACACTCTCTCCCCATTGATGAAAGCATGCACAAGCACATATTCTCAGCCCTTGGATTTTGTGAGCTATGGAGCTTAACGCCACCATATCGCAAGCACAAGGCGGCTTTTTAAAAACTTGTAATGGCAACACTATGGAGGATGAAATAACGCAACTTTTGTTGCCTTCGTTTCACACCCTCTATAGCGTAATCTAGGCGAGAGTTAATTAAGAAGGAGAATAAGATCAAAGAACAAGATAAGTTTACGCAGCAGTTGATATAAGCCGGAACATCAGACAAACTGGCTAATGCTGCAGGAGAGGGGATCTGCCTGTAGCAGCAAGCAAGCACTGATGTTATGGCGAGATATAAAAGAAAAAGAGGTACCTCCGGTATCACCGTTCTGCAGATGAGCCACCGCCGTGGCAGGAAACCCTGTATAGGGCTTGCTGTGCTCCAGACAAGTTTGCCTGAGTAGGAAGAAGTGGAGAAAGGGGAAGTCAGCTGATCGGTTGTGCAAATACGTTACTGCCGCTTGAGTGTCCAAATGCCACAGCAGAGAGTTAGAACTGATTCTGATAAACCAGGTGAGAAGCAGGATTATACGGATAATGGCTTGGAAGTACTGTAGAGGAGTTTCTGAAAGTCAAAAGAAATTTAGTACTATTCAGAGTACCGATTCAGCCTTTCAAGGGCTGCAGTTCAAATAAGTGGCTAGACAATACTGGCAGTGCGATTCAAAAATTACCAAGCAAAGTGTAATGGTCTGACTAAGCTTTTATGGGTTGGATAAGAGAAAAGGAACCTCCCCTAAGTAATGAAAAAGTAACATAACACAGACTAAATTAAAAAAGGTCACAGTATGAGGAGAGATATGGCGGGGAGGAATAAAATGAGATTTAAATGTTTATATCCAATTGGACTTCTGATTCATCCAGCAGTTATATTATTTCATTTAGTGCTTGTTGATCAGCACTGTTCAAGGTCTCAGTATTAGAACTATTAGATAAATAGTTTTTTAACAATATTTTACGAATAAAAATATATGTATCCTTAACCACTTTGAATTTTTCTATGTTAGTAGTTGGTACAAAAGACAAGCCTTTTTTGAGAACTCCACCCATTCAATACATGTCCTGCCCCTCCCCCCTCCTGCCATGACTCTGCCTGCAACTTCTACGCGTTTCAGCCTTAAAACTGCCTTTATCAAGATGACAACTCTTACTTCCTTTTATACCTCTTACAGTGTTCAGGTTTACTTGCTATCCAATCACATTTTTCTCAAGATTTAAAGGGACAGTCTAGTTAAAAATAAACTGTCATGATTCAGATAGGGCATGTAATTTTAAACAACTTTCCAATTTACTTTTATTATCAAATGTGTTTGTTCTCTTGGTATTTAAACATATTTAAATATGTACAAACCCACTACTGCCTACCTGTCACGGATACCAGACAGCCAAGGCTACCCCCCCCCCACCCCCCTACAACCTCACCCCTGTTGTTATCTAGTCTAGGTGTGAAGTGTCTGTTATTGTGTAAGTCATCCATTGTCCATTTGTAAGTCAGGATGTGATTAGAATCTTGTTTAACTAACCATTGTCTGATGTTTGTCTCATTGTATAATATTTGTTTCTATTTGTGTAGTAACTACCCCCATTGGTTGGAAATGTATAAAAGCTGTGTTTTCTGTGCAATAAAGCAGTTCTTATTTCATCTGAATGCTAGTCTGTCTAGTTATTTGAGTGAGCTCCAGCTAAAATCACTTTCCTGGGCTACATAACAGCCTGTTCCAGGCTAAGGAAGGACCCTCTGGCAGAGCTACCCAGTCGGGGTAGCTGGAGTCTTCCACAGGGTGTGACACTGAGTACTGGTGCTGTCGGGCATCAGGGGTGGCTACAGGCTGTGGTCACTAACCAGCTACATAACTGCAGTCGGCAGGGAGGAAGCAGGACCCGTTTGGCGGAGCTACCCAGTCAGGGTATCCGGGGTATCCGTCACATTGGTTGGCAGCAGTGGGATCTGCTTCTTCCACACGATTCCTGCTGACAAAGAAGGGCCACAGTAGCTGGTAACTATGGAAGCCGAGTACCTAAGGAGAGTACAGGAGGCACTGACCCAGCTGGACGGTCCTGGTTCTGAACTGGACCAGCTGAGCTGCAGGAGCATTGTCCGCCGGCAAATATTGAGGTAGAGGCTTCAACAAGAAAAGGATTGTGATGGAAAGGTCCTCCCCACAGATGATGAGAGGTACTGGGTCCGGTGGGATTTGCGAGTGCTTTTACTGGGAGAGCAGCCCATAAAGGAATGGCTATCGGAACTAGATCGACTGGTATGGGCAGAGATGTGGGTGGAGGACGGCTATCGGGACCTATGATGGCTCGCTATGCAAGTACGGCCATGGCTGGAGGATTGCTCCCCCACAGAGGGCTTTGGCTTCGGCGGCCCTGAGTTACTATTGGAAAAGTTGACAGAAGACCCAGAATTTGGGAGCATGGTGAAACTGATCGTAACAAACATTGACCTCTCCCGAGAGCAGCTGTTGGATCTCTCGGGGGTACTCTGGTTGGTATCCGATATGGTATCCCTTATTGTCCAAGAATGGGAACTGGAAAAGGCATACAAGAGGCTGTTAGACCGAGTTCTGCAGCATGCTATGGAGTCTGCACGAAGCTGTGGTGCAGCACTCTGGGAATCATGGAGGTTGGCCTCAGATGAGTGGCAACAGAGCATAAGAGACGATGAGCTGATCAGCAGCCTGGCCCCGAGCTTATAGACTTGGACAAGGGAGCCACCCCTGCAGAAGCGCTGGCAACAGGGCAGAGAGCCGCCGGCCTCTGCCCAGCACCTGCAACAGCTCCAGGAAACCAGTGAGAGGAGGAAGTCATCCTCCCTCCCCTTACAGAGAACCACTTGCAGGGAGAGATGGATGTCGATAACTCTCCCCAGCAGCAGAACCCCTTCCTGGGAGAGGAGACAGTTGGTCTCTCTCCCCAGCGGCAGAGCCAGGAGCAGGGAGAGGAGACAGTAGGTCTCTCTTCCCAGCGGCAGAGCCATTCCCTGGGAGTGGAGGTAGCCGCCGGCCTCTGCCCAGCACCTGTAACAGCTCCAGGAAACCAGGGAGAGGAGGAAGTCATCCTCCCTCCCCTTACAGAGAACCCCTTGCAGGGAGAGATGGAGGTCGATAACTCTCCCCAGCAGCAGAATCCCTTCCTGGGAGAGGAGACAGTCGTTCTCTTTCCTCAGTGGCAAAGCCATCCCCTGGGAGTGGAGGTAGTCGCCCTCCCCGTAAACATAACCCCTTCCTGGGAGAGGAGACAGTTGGTTTCTCTCCCCCGTGACAGAGCCATCCCCTGGGAGCAGAGGTAGTCGTCCTCCCTCCCCATAAGCAGAACCCCTTCCTGGGAGAGGAGACAGTCGGTCTCTCTCCCCAGCAGCAGAGCCAAGAGCAGGGAAAGGAGACAGTTGGTCTCTCTCCCCAGCAACAGAGCCATCCCCTGGGAGTGGAGGTAGTTGTCCTCCCTCCCCGTAAGCCGAACCCCTTCCTGGGAGAGGAGACAGTCGGTCTCTCTCCCCAGCGGCAGAGCCAGGAGCCAGGAGAGGAGACAGTCTGTCTCCCTCCCCAGCGGCAGAACCATCCCCCAGGAGCGGAGGTAGTCATCCTCCCTCCCCTTACAGAGAAGCCCTTGCAGGGAGAGACGGGTATCGATATCTCTCCCCAGCGGCCTTTCTGGGAGAGGAGACAGTTGGTCTCTCTCCCCAGCGGCAGCACAGTTTCCCATGGAGCGGAGGTAGCAGACCTCCCTCCCCAGCGGTAGATCTCCTTCTCGGGAGAAGAGACAGACGGACTCTCCCCTCAGTAGCTTGGCAGGGTCTCTACCCTTTTCTTGTCCCGGAGTATTTCTCACCGAGGGCAGGCATTGCAATGGGCAAGGAGGATAAAAGTGTATACAGTTGGTACCACATGTTTGGGCACCCGAGCTTTACCTGCCCCACCAAGGAGAAACCCCCCCTCCGGTCTGGGGTGGGAATACAGCTGGGAAACCAGCACTAGCTTTGTTTGTCGGTGGGTCAGCCGGTACTCAACAGAGTGTCACAGAGAGAGGCTGTGTGGCCATGGAACTTAAGGACACTGGAACTTGTGGGACAGCAATTGTTTGGGAGCTGGCCTTAGCAAACTTGTTTGGGACTTTGCCTTATGTGACTATCTCTGCTCCCAGGGCACAGGGTATAAATGCCAGCAGGAACCCCCCAGGATGCCCCAAGCTCTGGAGAGTTGGGACAACCTCTCCCAGCAACCAAGAAGTGAAGGGCCACCGTCGAAAAGCCCCAGGCCGACCCGTTAAGGGTCTAGCCGGGTCTGCCGAACTGGAGGGGGGGAGATGTCACGGACACCAGACAGCCAAGGCTACCCCCCCACACCCCCCTACAACCTAACCCCTGTAAAAGCTGTGTTTTCTGTGCAATAAAGCAGTTCTTATTTCACCTGAATGCTAGTCTGTCTAGTTATTTGGATGAGCTCTAGCTAAAATCACTTTCCTGGGCTACATAGCAGCCTGTTCCAGGCAAAGGAAGGACCTTCTGGCAGAGCTACCCAGTCGGGGTAGCTGGAGTCTGCCACAGGGTGGGACACTGTGTACTGGTGCTGTCGGGCATCAGGGGTGGCTACAGGCTGTGGTTACTAGCCAGCTACATAGCTGCAGTCAGCAGGGAGGAAGCCGGACCCATTTGGCGGAGCTACCCAGTAGGGGTATCCGAGGTATCCATCATACCCATATCTGCAGTTCAGTGCAAAAAAAGTAATTGGTTCCATCTGCATTTCTAGACTACCCATACATGAATTTTGTCAAAATATGAGTACAGATACAAAACCCTTAGAAACTGCTTAGAATCGGAAAAGCTTTGGATTTTGAAATATTTATATATTTGCAAGTGTAAAATGGGGCAGCTTGGAGAGGGGATGGGACTAAGTGTAAATAGTACCATCATAGTACTGTAATAATAAAGTAATAGTTGTTTTGAATAAATATAGACTATAATTTTCATTTTAGAGCACAGAAACTAAAACAAAGAGGTAAGCAAAAAGGAGACAGTGACTTATTTATTTTAAAAAAAAAAAAACTATTCATGAAAAGGGGTGGATTTCTGAATAATTCTGGAATTCAGGATTTTGAGATTTATCCCTTTATTTTAAACATAAAGGACAAATAGTGTAGCACCTGCATGTCTGATAGCAGTGATGTGTTAAATCCTTCACTTAACAGACTTCTATTGGGTTACAGAGAAAAAATCATGTTGGATAATGCAAGGGCACTAGGCAGTGGAACTCAAAAGATTTGCACTAAGAAGTGGAGTTCCTCATTTACTTATTTGCTATACTATTTCAATGAAATGTAATCATAAAATACATCACACATACATACGCATACACTCCCTTTAATTCTGCTACAACAGTTTTTTTCATTAATAAACTTATGTTTCACAAGTACTAAGCGGCGGATTTAATAAGCAGCAGATGCTGCTTTATCTGCCCGTAGTTTCCGGATCGCCGGAAACTGCAGTTAAGAAGCAGCGGTCCACCTTTTAGGTGGCGGACTGCAATCAACCTGATCAGATACGATCAAGATGATTGACACCCCCTGCTAGTGGCCGATTGGCCGGGAATGTGCAGGGGGCGGCATTGCACAAGCATTTCACAGAAAATGCTTGTGCAATGTTAAATGCCGACAGCGTATGCTGTCGGCATTTAGCAATGTCGGGCAGACATGGTTCGCTATAGCAAATCATGTGCGCCTGACATTTGGTAAATTGACCCCCAAGTCTAAATGTTACTTAAATCCTTTATTTTCACAGAATTTTCATCTCTAAAAGTGCTACATTTTACATCCGTATTCTGGAGCACAACTCTTAACTCACTACTTTAAAAACAAGCACAATGATAGCGCTAATAGCATACTCTGCACTACCTATTAAACGTTTAGCCTTGCTAAAAAGATTTCAGCTGCCTTAAGGTGCTTAAGTTAAAATATGTAACCAGGCTTTTAATGTTGTCATGTGGTTAAAACTTATACTTTGTTTTTTCACTAAGTTTACTAAAAAGCAATATATAAAAAAAAGTGTAACCATGAATACCAGATTGTGCAATATTCTTTGCGCAGGGCCCAAATGCGAGATGACATACTTTGTGCTAACTATTCTACTCCACTTGTAATCTAGCACAAAAACTATAATGAACTGCCAGAATAATCTAGGGGATTTTACATCTCTTTAAAATTATATTAGGTTTTTCATCAAACCTTTTGGAAAAGAGAAGCAGTTGCAATATTGCAGTATAATATCACCTGCCAGTATGAAGAGCAATAGCGCAGAATCTTAAGGGCCTTTTTTAGTATAATATTGTAATGTGTTTCTCCTTTTCATCAATAATGCTGCACAGTGAGATAAACAGATCATAAGATAACATTTGCTTTTCTAGATCTTTTTGAGGGACCTCACAATACTGATGTCCCAGCTAAGAAAATCTTACCAGAGTGGAGAGCTTTAGATCATCAGGCTTTTTGTTGTGCCTTCTGCCATTCTAACTAGGAAAATAAATTGCTCCTTAAAGGGACAGTCTACACAATAATTGTTATTGTTTTAAAACAAAGATAATCCCTTTATAACCCATTCCCCAGTTTTGCATAACCAACACTTTTATATTAATACTATGCGATAAGCCTGTCCAGAGGGCAGTCTATGTTTAAAAAATACAAACCTCCAAGCGAAAGTTACAATAAATAAAAGTAAAATTACAGAAAAAAATGATCCCCTAACAGTAAAACCCCCCACCCAACCAACCCCACAAAATAAAAAAAAACCTAACACTAAAAAAAACTAAACTACCCATTGCCCCTAAAGGGGCATTTGTATGGGCATTGCCCTTAAAAGAGCATTCGGCTCTTTTACTGCCCTTAAAAGGGTAATTAGCTCTTTTACAGCCCATTAAATCCCTAATCTTAAAAAAAAAAAAATCATGACATTTTTAAATAAGCCAATAGGATTAGAGCTACTGAAATCCTATTGGCTGTTCAAATCAGCCAATAAGATTTTAGTAGCTCTCATCCTATTGGCTGATTTAAAAATGTCTGCCAATATGAATGCAAGGTACCCCAATAAATATTGGGTACCTTGCATTCAATCTTCAGTGTGCGATGGATGATCGCATGAAGAGGAGCCTCCATGCAGCTGAGGACCGCGCCTGAGGATCCATGCATCAGGGAATCCAGCTCCGCACCTCCACTCCACGCCGCCTTTGCTCCGGATGAAGATAGAAGATGATGAAGCCACCTGGAAGAAGACCTCCGCTGGACTTCAGGAACGGTGAGTACCTATTTGGGGCTTAGTTTTAGGATTTCTTTTTGGGAGGGCTTTATTTTTAAGATTAGGGATTTAATGGACTGTAAAAGAGCTGAATGCCCTTTTAAGGGCAGTAAAAGAGCTGAATGCCATTTTAAGGGCAATGCCCATACAAATGCCCCTTTAGGGGCAATGGGTAGTTTAGGATTTTTTAGTGTTAGGTTTTTTATTTTGGAGGGTTTGGTGGGTGGAGGGTTTTTACTGTTAGGGGGGACTTAGTATTTTTTTAAACGTAAAAGAGCTGTTTAACTTAGGGCAATGCCCTACAAAAGGCCATTTTAAGGGCTATTTTTAGTTTAGTTTTGATTAGGGGGTGTTTTTATTTTGTTTTGTTTTTTATTTTCATAGGGATTAGGTTTAATTTTTTTATTTTTGATAATTTTGTTTATTTTTTTGTAATTTAATGTTAGGTTTTATTTAGGTATAACCTATTATTGGGGTTAATTTAGGGGTTGTTAGGGGGCTTAGTAATTAAATTATTTGCGTTGTGGGGGGTTGGTGGTTTAGGAGGTATTAGGTTAATTAGGTTTATTGTGATGTGGGGTTTTGGTGGTTTAGGGGTTAATGGGTTAATTAGGTTTATTACGATGTGGGGGTTTGGTGGTTTAGGGGTTAATTAGATTTCTTGCGATGTGGGGTTTGTCAATTTAAGGGTTAATAGGTTAATTAGGTTTATTACGATGTGGGGGTTTGTAGATTCAGGGGGTAATAGGTTAATTAGGTTTATTGTGATGTGGGGTTGGCAGTTTAGGAGTTAATATTTTAATTATGTTATTTGCGGATTAGGGGTTAATTACTTTATTATTTTGCGATGTGGGGGTTTGCGGTTTAGGTGTTTGTTAATACTTTGTGTGGGAGGTTAGGTTTTTTTGTTTTACTTTGTGCAGGTGGTTACGTGTATCTAAGCATCTTCTGACAGCCCCCTGATCACTTTTTATTTATTATCTATTGACTTGCATTTAGTACTGTGTTGAGCTAACTCTTAAATAACTCCAGGGCGTGAAGCCAATGTTTTCTATATGGCCCACATGAACTAGCAGTCTCCTGTTGTAAAAAGCATGTGATAAGAGGCTGTCTTTAGTGGATTAGAAACAGGCAGACATTTAGAGGTTTAAATGTTATAAAGTATATTAATATAATAATGTTGGTTGTGCAAAGCTGGGAAATGGGTTGTTAAGGGTTATCTATCTTTTTAAATAATAACAATTTTGGTGTTGACTGTCCCTTTAAACCTCCAAAGTATTTTGTAATTTTCAATTTCTACCAGCAGAGGACAGAAGAGCTCAAGATAAATTCTATTATTCTCTTAGTGTCATTCTATGATATCAAAACGAAATAATTTAGCCCATGAATAAATCTCTGATCTTCAATACAAAGCAGCTAAAACAGAAACCTTAAGCCCTTTCAAATGCTCAGCTAACACCAGCTGTTGGCATATGAGAAACAAAGGTCAATCTAATAGGTGCATCTCAAGAAAAAAGAAAATACTAATAGGTTCTTAAATGACTTTATTTGTTTTTACTACCTTTGATGGATGACTCCACAACTATGCACATTACAGTCATTTTTAAATTATTTACTGTCTTTGTCCTTCCCCCTTCTGCTAGGTAATCTCCTCTACTCATAAATTACCTTTTCTGTAAATTGGTACTTTACAACTCTTCCCTTTTACTGTAATTTCTTTATTTATTTTTTTAGCTGTATCCAAGAGATACTTCTTATCTAAACAAATAATAATTACTTCTGGAACATGTTTCTTTTGGGTATCAGACACCTATTTTATTTAACCCCTTAAGGCCAGGGACTTACTCTGTATGTCCCTGGTCTTTTAATGGGGTTTGCATTACTAATAGACTGCACTATTTCTGGTGGAGGGAGGGTATAATAGCATGGCCCGCTGCTTGTGGTGCAATCCGTGCTATTATTAACAAGGAAACCCTTAGTAACTGGCAACATACACGGTATGTCGCAGTTATTAAGGGGTTAACATTAGTTAATAGTTTGATCTCATCAAAAATTCAAATAGGTATCATGTAAAGCAGGTATGATTTGTGTGGCTCACGTGCAAACACCGCCAGGAGTAAACTTTTAATGTGTGCGGGTTAAGTTTAAGGTGAATTGTTTGCAAGCGAAAGCCGATGCCAGCTAACTTCTTCTCCCAATAGGCTTTTAACCCTTATAACTTTTTTATTAAATACTTATATGAATAATTTTTATTAGTTTATTTATGAGTGTAACTGTTAATTTGAATGTATTTATGTTGTGTTTAATGCAACTTTTTATTTAGTCCTAAACCTTTACGTGAGGTCTTCAGTCACGCTAACCTGACGAGCGCAAACACTGCAATAGTGCTGAATTTCAAATAAGTAGTAGATTTTTTTTTCTGACAAATTTCACTTCCATTTTTCATGGCCCTGTATTATGTGAGAACAATCAACCAATTACAAAAGCAATATAAGTATATACTCTGAACTCTTGCACATGCTCAGTAAAAGCAGATGCCTTTGTAAGCAAGCCTAAACAAAAACTATGTACATACTTAAAGGGACATTTTTTTTAATTGCATGTCCTATATGAATCAAAAAAAATCATGTCAAGTCATTTTAATTACGTGGTCTGGAACTGAAACCACAATATCTCCAAGTCCACACAAAGTTTGCATACAGTTTCATCACCTATCAGGAAAGTGAGATTGAAAGTTTCTCCCTCTACCTCTGGGATTCCAAGAGTCAGGAAGGACCTTTACTTACAGTGATGTGGCTACCTATTAAGGCAGTGAGACATATTGACGATAACGTCTGTACTTACCTCATATTGATTGAGGGTTATTCAAGTAAGTGGACACCCTTAGGGAGAACTTGTTTAAGAAGATACAAATATCTTTTTTTATGTGCATATTTTACTAGTTTGAATTTCTTTGTATAGCTCATTTTGGCTACTTATGTTATTGCTAGGCAGTGCTTACCTTCCATTTTAGTATATATATATATATAGTATAGTATGGATTAAAAATCAAACATTATGGATTGTGCTCCAGTAATATTAATGGTTGCCTTTTTGCACTCCACTGGCCCATAATTGGTAAGTATCCAGATAGTGTAGAGATAAACCATCTTACTGCTGAACTGAAGTATACAGGTTCAAGCTCCCATCATGTGAATTTGTATTTTTCATTTTCTTTAAACGTTAATGATAATTTGATTGTGTTTAAACTGCAGTGTCCTAATGGTATATAGTGATTTACAGATAACTTTTGAACATGGAGTAAGGGAAAAAAAGGTGCAGTGAAAATACTTTGAACATACATCTGTATGTTACATAATTATGAAATATAAAACTAATAAAAACATATCAAGTTACCAGACAGCATAACAGCTATAATATTAAAAGATCAATAATATGCTCAAAATATATTGATATATAAGTTGAAGATGTGTGTATGTCTTCTTATGTGGTACAATATATGTTCTTTTAATATATATATATTTTTTTATTTAATGAGGAGGGCTAACATAACTCATCACATTTACCAGGTGACCAGTTGAGTGGTTTAAGAAATGATCTCAATATGGGCATATTTATAGCCATTTTATCTTACAGTGAAAATAATGTGTTTTCTGATACATTATTTGTACTTTTAAATCATTTATTTGTTTCATTAAAAAAAAGACACAAACACAATTACTTTCCACAGAAACAAAATAATCAGCATTTCTGATCACAATACAAATGGTTTCATTTTTTTAAATTCTGAACTAACCATATTCACTACCTTTCCTGTTTGTGTAAAAAATCAACCAGGGACCATTGCAGAGTAGCAGCATTTATAATGACAAACATCTACTGGTTTCCTACTTTTGGCTAAACAATAGTTTGCTTTTAAAACAGATGAAAATTTAGATAAGCAAGCTTTAAAAATGTCAGTTAGTTCTTTATAAACCTCACCAGATGGAAAAGCAAGTGGTGTATTATGCCTGCCTTATCTGATATTAAAACAGAAGTGGTTTTCAGTGCCCCAAACTGATTAGATACTTCTGCAGAAAAGTAACTTAGACATATTTTCCATAAAGAATTGATTTGTTTATTCGTTTAATTTTTAGCAAATTACCAACTAATTGTCTTACTTCTGCTTTCTTTCACATTCTTTTATTACCAAAATCATCAATGCTTAAAATCATTAATAATGTTTTTTTTAAATTGTATCTACCTTGATACTATAATGAAATTACTTAGGGCTACATTACAAGTGGCGCTCTAACTTTTTCACACAAGTGATATTGGGATTTTTTTCGGCTTTTTTTCGCACATCGGAAATAGCGCTTAAATTACAATTTAAAAGAAAAGTGAATTGCGAGAGCGTTAAAAAAAGTTGCACTAAATACATCATAAATTCATTTAAAAATACAGTTACACTCATAAACACTATCTGAAAAAAATAGTTATATAAATATTAAAAAAAAGTTATATGGGTTAAAAGGTATATAATATATCACAAGGTGTTTGACTGGAAAGGGCTATAATTTGTGTGTGTATATATATATATATATATATATATATATACACACACATACATATACATGTTTAAATATATTTATATGTGTGTGTGTCCATAAGTATTTGTGTTTTACTGTATATTTACTCTACATATTTAACATTCCAATCTTCTTCACATACATAATAATGTGATTTTTATTGTAAATATATATTTCTATATATATATGCATATATCTTTACCTGCAACATTATCACATCAATATATATAGAAATATATATATATATATATATATATATATATATATATATATATATATATATATAATAAAAATCACATTACATAGAAATGTAAAATATGCATAACGCGCATCGGAGTTGGTGCGCATGAAGAATTACTAATCTTACATTACGTTATTAAAATATTAAGTATTGAAAAATAATAAATATTAAAAATTATTAAAGGTACTATATAAAAATCTAATAATCCATAGAATGAATATATATATATATATATATATTACAGTATAATATATGTATATATTCCAGTATAATAATTTTTAATAAGTATTTTTTTAAATATTTAATATTAAATATCTCAATAATGTGATGTAAGATTAGGTCTAAAGCGGTGTCGGGTTAGAGCACATGAACGATTACTAAAGAGTGAACCTCAATGCTTGCTATGCATATTTTACATTTCTATGTTCTTCACAGTGGAAAAAAAATGAAATTTGTATTATTAAATATGTTTGTATATATACATATATATATATATATATATATATATATATATATACAGTATATATATGTGTGTGTGTTATAATGTTAATGTAAAATATATAACTATACCCCTATATGTCTATAGAAATAAATATACAGATATAAATATGTATACAAAAAATGACATTGTCTTCTATGTGAAGAACATTGGAATGTGAAATATTCATAACCCCTGATGGCTTAGCGTGTGAGCAATAGGTGTTAGGTTTTTTCTTCTGTGCCCTCCATTGACTTCTATGGGGAGAATACGTTAACGCGGTTGCAAGATCACAAAGTCCTTTGGTGAGTGCACATCTGGATTTACTCGCAGGCAAACATTTTACTTTCAACTTGTAATATCAGCACAACCCAATGCGCACAAAAAGATTACTTCTAGCGAAGTTTACACTTTGAGAAGGGGCGCAAAAAAACATGACACTTGTAATCTAGCCCTTAATTGAGTATTCTTAGATAACATAAATTAAAGAAAATGTTTGTGTAATACCTGTTGCAATATTTATATATGAACAGCCATGGGCACCAAAATGGCACAACAGTATACAAACCTAATGACTGACTTAGAACAGAGATTCCTAGCCACTCACCCTTACAACCCCTTCAAATACTTTAGCTACATAGATGATATTTTCATCATATGGACAGAAGAAGAAAAAAACCTAGAACATTTTCATAAATCATTTAATCTATTTCATGCATCAATCAAGCTTAAAATGGACTTTTCTAGAGACTGTCAGCTTCCTGGGTACAACAATATCCATCACAAATGGCAAATTGCTCTCATAGATGCAGCTACCTCCACAGCTCCAGCTCCCACCCCAATCACATTAAAAAATCCATAATCTACAGTCAGGCCACCAGATATCACAGACACAGAATATCCTTAGACACCAAGGACTGTGACAAACACCTCATCACACTGCCCCAATCATTCATAGAAAAAGGTTACAAAACAAGGGTTATAAACAAACAAATTAACTCAGCCCTCAATATCCCACGTGAACACTTGCTACAATAGAAGTAAAACATATAGCGTATCCCACTAGTAGTCAAATATAACCCTGCTGTAGAAGGAATACAAAAAATCATAAAAGACTTACAGCCACTACTCTTAGAGGATCCCACAGTGAAAAAATATTTCCAAAACCCCCTATCCTGGCACTCAGACAACCACCCAACCTAAAACAACCTGAAACTGGTCCACAGAAAGCTACCTCTTGATAAAAAGAACACTCAGATTGGAACCAGGCACTGCAACAAAGCTCTCTGTAAGCTATGTCAACACATTTGTGAAAGCAGCACAGCTAATCACAAGAGTAAATCTTATAACATTAAAGGGGCATATTCATGTATATCTGCAAATGTGGTATACATGATACATTGCACTGCATGTGAAGTGGGATGTTATAGTGGAGAAACAAGCCAAAAACTGCACCTTCGGGTGAACTTACACAGACACTCAAAAACCACTGTGAAACAAAATACTGTACCGCTGTTTGTCACCACTTCACCCAACCTGACCACTCCATCCAAAACCTCAAAATCAAGATTCTCAGAGGCAACTTCAAAAACACCATGGAAAGAAAAACCTTTGAAATGAAAATGATAATGCACTTCAACTTGCTAAATTATAAATGTGGACTCTGGTTTCTTAACCCATTATCAATTTTTTTTGTAATGTACTTTCATATACTGTAGTCAATTACATTGTATATTCCACACTCTCTATGCATAGGTACGCAGGTAAGCCTATGTCCACACTTTGAGGCCTAGTTATCAAGCCGTCAACCTCAAATACGCTGGAATTCCACAGCGTATTTGTGGCGAGGCTGATTCGCCTTAGTTATCAAAGGCTAGAGACCGGCAAAAGTAGAATTTTGTGACGTAAACTTCGATCCGCCGGACTCAGTCCGACACAGATCGATTCTTACGTCACTCCAGATGTTCCGCACACAAGTTCGGCACAATCTGACTACTTTGCCTAGTTATCAAAAAACTAGCAGGTACGCTCGGCACTTTTCCGGCCCAGCGTACCAGGTTTTCAAACTGCCACCCTGGAGGCGGTGGATCCCATAGGAATCAATGGGAGTCTGACCATAGCGAAAGTACAAGTTTGCTGCTGCCAGACATCCCATTGATTCCTATGGGAACTGTCTACACCTAACACCCTAACATGTACCCCGAGTCTAAACACCACTAATCTGTCCCCCCTACACCGCCGCAACTAAATAAAGTTATTACCCCCTAAACCGCCGCTCCCGGAGCCCCACCGCAAGCTACTCTATACATATTAACCCCTAAACCGCCGCTCCCGGAGCCCACCGCAACCTATATTAAATTTATTAACCCCTAATCTGCCCCCCCTACACCGTCGCCATCTATAATACATTTATTAACCCCTATCCTGCCCCCCACTACACTGCCGCCACTGTAATAAAATTATTAACCCCTAAACCTAAGTCTAACACTAACCCTAACACCCCCCTAACTTAAATATTAATTAAATAAATCTAAATAATATTTCTATTATGAACTAAATTAATCCTATTTAAAACTATATACTTACCTGTAAAATAAACCCTAAGATAGATACAATATAAATAATAATTATATTGTAGCTATCTTAGGATTTATTTTTATTTTACAGGCATCTTTCAATTTATTTTAACTAGGTACAATAGCTATTAAATAGTTATTAACTATTTAATACCTACCTAGCAAAAATAAAGAGAAATTAACCTGTAAAATAAAAACTAACCTAAGTTACAATTACACCTAACACTACACTATACTTTAATAAATTATTCCTATTTAAAACTAAATACTTACCTGTAAAATAAACCCTAAGATAGCTACAATGTATCGAAACAGCCAATAGAATGCGAGCTCAATCTGATTGGCTGATTGGATCAGCCAATCAGATTGAACTTGAATCTGATTGGCTGATTCAATCAGCCAATCAGATTTTTCCTACCTTAATTCCGATTGGCTGATAGAATCCTATCAGCCAATCGGAATTGAAGGGACGCCATCTTGGATGACGTCCCTTAAAGGAGCCTTCATTCATCGGTAGTCCGTCGGTAAAGAAGGATGTTCCGCGTCGGCAGGATGAAGATTCAAGACCTGGCTTGGAAGATGACATTGCCCGGATAGAAGACTTCTTCAGCGCCTCTTGGAAGATGACATCGCCCGGATGGAAGACTTTTTCAGCGCCGCTTGGAGGATCACTTCATCGGATGGAAGATTTCTTCAGCGCCGCTTGGAGGATCACTTCTGCCGGTCCGGGTCTCCTCTTCAGTTCCATCAGTGGCTCGGCTGAGTGAAGACGACTAAAGGTAGGATGATCTTCAGGGGATTAGTGTTAGGTTATTTTAAGGGGGGTTTGGGTTAGATTAGGGGTATGTGGGTGGTGGGTTTTAATGTTGGGGGGGTTGTATTTTTCTTTTACAGGCAAAAGAGCTGAATTCTTTGGGGCATGCCCCACAAATGGCCCTTTTAAGGGCTGGTAAGGTAAAAGAGCTTTGAACTTTTTTAATTTAGAATAGGGTAGGGCATTTTTTTATTTTGGGGGGGTTTGTTATTTTATTAGGGGGCTTAGATTAGGTGTAAGTAGCTTAAAATTGTTGTAATATTTTTAAAATGTTTGTAACCTATTTTTTTTATTTTTTGTAACTTAGCTTTTTTTATTTTTTGTACTTTAGTTAGTTTATGTAATTGTATTTAATTGTAGTTATTTGTAGGTAATTTATTTAATGATAGTGTAGTGTTAGGTTTAATTGTAACTTAGGTTAGGATTTATTTTACAGGTAATTTTGTATTTATTTTAGCTAGGTAGTTATTAAATAGTTAATAACTATTTAATAACTATTCTAACTAGCTAAAATAAATACAAAGTTACCTGTAAAATAAAAATAAATTATTATTTATATTGTAGCTATATTAGGGTTTATTTTAAAGGTAAGTATTTAGTTTTTAATAGGATTAATTTATTAAAGTATAGTGTAGTGTTAGGTGTAATTGTAACTTAGGTTAGTTTTTATTTTACAGGTAAATTTCTCTTTATTTTAGCTAGGTAGCTATTAAATAATTAATAACTATTTAATAGCTATTGTACCTAGTTAAAATAAATTGAAATTTGCCTGTAAAATAAAAATAAATCCTAAGATAGCTACAATATAATTATTATTTATATTGTAGCTATATTAGGGTTTATTTTAAAGGTAAGTATTTAGTTTTAAATAGGATTAATTTAGTTCATAATAGAAATATTATTTAGATTTATTTAATTAATATTTAAGTTAGGGGGGTGTTAGGGTTAGTGTTAGACTTAGGTTTAAGGGTTAATAAATTTATTACAGTGGCGGCGGTGTAGTGGGGGGCAGGATAGGGGTTAATAAATTTATTATAGGTGGCGACGGTGTAGGGGGGGCAGGATAGGGGTTAATAGGTATAATGTAGGTGGCAGCGGTGTCCGGGAGCGGCGGTTTAGGGGTTAATACATTTATCAGAGTTGCGGCAGGGTCTAGGAGCGGCGGTTTAGGGGTTAATAGATTTATCAGAGTTGCGGCAGGGCTCCGGGGGCGCCGGTATAGGGGGTAGAACAGTGTAGTTAGTGTGAGTGCTTAGTGACAGGCTAGCAATAAAGCTGGGAAAAAGCCGAAGAGCAGCGAGATCGGATGAGTGATAACTCTCACAGTCCACTGCTCATCGCCCCGCGGCTTTTTGACAGCTTTATTTGATAACTTAGGCGAAATTTTTCAGGTCCGCGGCGGCGATGTGAGGCGAGCTTAGGCGGGCGTATTGGGCCGGCGAAGGCAGGAAAGTTGACACGTTGATAACTACCCCCCTACGTCATTATTATTATTCCCCATTTTCTTTCTTTCCTTTCTCCTTTTTTTACTTTTTGATCTTATATTCCCCTGTATACCTAATTTCACATCTTTATTCATATTGATTCTATGTTGATATATAACTTTTTAAAAGCATATACTTTTTTCAGTATATGCTTTGTGTATAACCATATATTTTCCCTCTCTGTTATCCTTTACTGACACTGTCGGCCTCTGTCTCCTAAACCCCCCTCGTGAATTTTATGACACCCCCTCCTCCCCCTGCATTCCGACCTCTGTAACACTTTCTGTCTTTTAGCCATCCTATGTTATTATTATTATTATAAGGTATTTGTAGAGCGCCAACAGAATCTGCAGCGCTGTAAACATAGTCGGTGTACAGGATAGCTTTTGTAGGGGTCAAGTGGGTAGAGGGCCCTGCCGATAGTTTCACTGTTGTAGTCGGCTCTTATTAAGCGATCTGTAAACAGCTGGGCCCATAGGCTTACATTCTAAGGGGTTCAAGGGGAAAGCAATGGAGTTAGGAAAGGTTAGTGTTGGTTGTATGCATCCCTGAATAGTAGAGTTTTTAGGGAGTGCTTGAAGCTGTTAAAACTAGGGGAGAGTCTTATGGAGCGAGACAGGGAATTCCACAAGATGGGGGCCAGTCTGGAGAAGTCCTGTAAACGGGAATGTGAGGAAGTAACAAGAGAGGAGGAGATCCTGAGCTGATCGAAGGGGACGGGAGGGAGAGTATCTAGAGACAAGTTCTGAGATGTAGGGGGGAGCAGTGCAGTTGAGAGCTTTATATGTCAGGGTGAGGATTTTATGTTTAATCCTAGAGGCAAGAGGAAGCCAGTGAAGGGATTGGCAGAGAGGTGCAGCAGATGAAGAGCGACGAGTAAGGAAGATAAGCCTGGCAGAGGCATTCATAATGGATTGTAAAGGAGCTATGCAGCAGCTAGGTAGACCAGAGAGGACGGAGTTGCAGTAGTCGAGGCGGGAAAGGATGAGAGAGTGGATTAAAATCTTGGTTGTATCTTGTGTAAGAAATGTCTAATTTTAGCGATGTTTTTAAGGTGGAAGCGGCAGGCTTTAGCCAAGGACTGAATGTGAGGAGTGAAGGAAAGATCTGAGTCAAGTGTGACCCCAAGACATCGGGCGTGCGGGGTAGGGGTAATGATGGAATTATCAATAGTTATAGAAATGTTGGGGGTGGAGACATTGGAAGAAGGGGAAAATTAAGGAGTTCAGTTTTGGAGAGATTTAGCTTAAGGTAGTGAGAGGACATCCAAGATGAGATGTGAGAAAGACAGTTAGTGACACTGGTTAGTAAGGAAGGAGGTAGGTCTGGTGTAGAGAGGTAGATTTGGGTGTCATCGGCATACAAATGGTATTGAAACCCATGGGACTTTATTAAGGAACCTAGTGATGACGTGTAGATTGAAAAGAGAAGGGGACCAAGGACAGAGCCTTGAGGTACCCCAACAGAAGGTGGTAATGGGGCAGAGGATGCTCCGGAGAAGGCTACACTAAATGTACAGTTAGTCAGGTAGGAAGAGAACCACAAGAGAGCTTTGTCACAGATGCCGAGGGTTTGGAGCAGAAGAGGGTGGTCAACAGTGTCAAAGGCTGCAGACAGGTCAAGGAGGATAAGCAGAGAGAAGTGGCCTTTGAATTTTGCTGTAAGTAGGTCATTGGTAACCTTGACAATTGCTGTCTCTGTAGAGTGATGGGAACGAAATCCAGATTGCAGTGGGTCAAGAAGAGAGTTTAGTGTAAGGAAATGGGATAGACGTGCATAAACTAGCTTTTCGAGGAGCTTTAAGGCAAGAGGGAGTAGGGAAATAGAGCGGTAGTTGGAAGGGGAGGTTGGATCGAGGGAAGGTTTTTTGAGGATAGGTGTGACCAGTGCATGTTTTAGAGATGAGGGAAATATACCAGTGCTGAGGGAGAGGTTGAAAATGTGTGTGAGTATGGGGGTGAGGGTAGAAGTGAGGGAGGGGAGTAGCTGTGAGAGGATGGGGTCGAGGGGACAGGTAGTGAGGTGGGAGGACAGTATAAGGGCAGAAACTTCATCCTCGTTAACAGGGGCAAAAGAGCTGCATTTTTGGATATTTGGGTTTTGGGTGATCGTGAGCTATTGAGGGGGTGGGAGATTGGAAGTATGTTGAGCGCTGATTTCACTTCTGATGGAGTCAATTTTTTTGTTGAAGTGGCTGGCAAAATCTTGAGCTGAGAGAGAGGTTGTGTTAGGAGGTGGGGGTGGGTGGAGAAGAATGTTTTAAAATATAATCTGAAAAATCCATCAAATTGGTCAGTATTGCTTCAGACTTGAAAAATGAAGACATTCTTCCGAAAGCTTGTCATCTTATAAATGTATTGTTAGTCCAATAAAAAAGTACCATTGCTCAATGCAATACTCTTGTTATATACTCTTGTTATATATATAACAATTGTGTACAGATAATATATTTTGGTTAATTTTATTTTTAATGACAGAGTGATATTTTTTTTTCATTAATATTCATATAATATAAATGTTTTCTTTTGATATACTGAGAGTAATGATTTCACTGGGCAAAACAACATACTGTATAGCAGTAGTTTTAACATTTTTTTTTCTTAAACCTTTTGATTTTATATAACATACCATATATATATACAAATATACACACGCACACACACAAACACTACACACAGACTATATCTCTATATATATTTTTCTAGATCACTGATTGGTTACCAGGCTGTTTTGTACACACATAGTTGTCATATGTCTAACAGTGCAAAGTCTGATTGCTGATGATAAAATTACCTAAAATCTAAACTGGAAAATTTGTAATGACAGACACATGGCAGTATTTCCTGTATATAAAATATGTTATATTATATAATATACTGTATGTGTAATAATAAAATGTTTAAACTATTGCTGCTGTTTACTGGGGGTAACAAGTAACTCCATTAAAGTCCTAGGGTATGTTGTATATTATCATCAGTTTACACAGTGTACAACAGCAATGGAAAGTAAACCTAGTTGTTTAACTCTTGCAAATACTGGTGAGCCAATGACGAGAGACAAATGCGCATAGCTTTTTAACAAAGGACACCAAGGGCAAGATTACATATGCGGCGTCACCCGCAAAAGCCAGCAACGCCGGTTTTTATGCGGTTTTGGTATCACATATATAGCGCCACATATAAATGTGGAATGTATATTTTACCCACAATTTTTACTCCCGTAAGCTAACATAGAAACGCGTCGCAAATCGGTATCACATATTCATCGCAAGGACTTACGCGGCGAAAATGGAGACATTTTACTCCATTTTCACCTCGCCACACATAGGCAGGCCTAGCAAGCCTTGCGCTGAAAATTTTAGCACCATAACTCCCATAACTGCCTGAAAATAATAACTAACCCCTAACGAACGCGCAATATCTATCTACCTGTCAACCGCAATCTCCCACCGCAATAACTAATAAAGTATATTAACCCCTAATCCGCTATTAACCCACATCGCAATAAACCTAATAAATGTATTAACCCCTAATCCACCATTAACCCACATCGAAATAAACCTAATAAATGTATTAACCCCTAATCCGCCAAACCCACACAACTCAATAATCATAATAAATCTATTAACCCCTAATCTGCCAACCCCCACAATGCAAATGACTAATTCAATTAATAAACTCCCTAACCTAACACCCCCTAAATGAACCCAATTACTTAAATTAAAAAATACTGATTTACAATTAAAATAAAAAAACTAAATTTAAATTAATCTAAGATTACAAAAATCTTAACCTAATCCCAATGAATCTTAAACTAATCCCGAATAAAAAATTAAACCTAATCCCAATGAAAATAAAAAGTCCCCCCAAAGTTAAAACACCCCCTAATCTAATACTAAACTACCAAGAGCCCTTAAATGGCCTTTAGTAGGGCATTGCCCTAAGTTAAACAGCTCTTTTCCTTAAAAGTCCCCCCTCTAACAGTAAAAACCCCCACCCACCAAACCCCCCAAAATAAAATAAACTGAATACTAAAAAATCCTAAACTACCCATTGCCCCTAAAGGGGCATTTGTATGGGCATTGCACTTAAAAGGACATTCAGCTCTTTTACTGCCCTTAAAAAGGCATTCAGCTCTTTTACTGCCCTTAAAAAGGCAATCAGCTCTTTTACTGCTCTTTTGGTGGGTGGGGGGTTTTACTGTTAAAGGAGGGAGGGGGGACTTAATATTTTTTAAGGAAAAGAGCTGTTTAATTTAGGGCAATGCCTTACAAAAGGCCCTTTTAAGGGCTATTGGTAGTTTAGTATTAGATTGGGGGGGGGTATTTTGGGGAGCTTTTCTATTTTCATAGGGATTAGGTTTAAAAAAAAAATATTTTTGATCATTTGGTTTATTATTTTTTGTAATCTTAGATAAATTTAACCTTAGGTTTTATATTTTTAAGTAATGTTAGCTTTTTTTTATTTTGATTGTTTGTAAATTAGTCATTTTTAATTTAGGTAACTGGGGTTAATTTAGGGGGTGTTAGGTTAGGGGTGTTAGGTTAGGGGGATTAGTAAATTAATTAGTTATTTGCGTTGTAGGGGTTTTGCGGTTTAGGGGTCAATAGTTTTATTAGGATTATTGCATTGTGTGGGTTTGGCGGATTAGGGGTTAATATATTTATAAGGTTTTTTTGCAATGTGGGTTAATGGCGGATTAGGGGTTAATAGTTTTAATAGGTACTTTGCGAAGTGGGTTAATGGCAGATTAGGAGTTAATAGTTTTAATAGGGACTTTGCGATGTGAGTTAATGGCGGATTAGGGGTTAATACATTTAGTAGGTAGTTTGCAATGTTGGGGTTGGCGGATTTAGGGGCTAATACTTTTATTAGGTAGATCGCAATGTGGATGAATGGCGGATTAGGGGTAATAGTTTAATTAGGCCTATTGCGTTGTGGGATTTGTCAGTTTAGGGGTTAATACATTTATTATTAGTTCCAATATGGGGGTGATGGCGGATATAGGGGTTTTACATGATGGGGTATTTTATTTTTCATTTATTAGGAATTCTAGCAAAATTATGTTATTGGGAATAGCCAGATAATACTGTTAAGTAAATGTATTATATAGAGTTTGATTCTTGCGCTGTAATGTTTTGTTTCTAAATAAAAACTCTTACTAAAGTCAGCTTTATGTAGATATTTATTAAGGTGTGCGCTAACACTTAAAAGCAAACGCTAATAAACATTTGAATCGAATGGTTAAAGGGACAGTCAACACCAGAATTTTTGTTGTTTAAAAAGAAAGATAATCCCTTTATTACCCATTCCCCAGTTTTGCATAACCAACACAGTTATAGAAATACACTTTTTTACCTCTGTGATTACCTTGTATCTAAGCCTCTGTAAACTGCCTCCTCATTTCAGTTCTTTTAACACACTTGCATTTAAAGGGCCACTAAACCCAAAATCTTTCTTTCATGATTCAGATAGAGAATAGAAATTTAAACAACATTACAATTTACTTCCATTATTTATTTTGCTTCATTTTTTAAATATCCTTAGTTGAAGAAAAAGCAATGCACATGGTGAGCCAATCACACGAGGTTTCTATGTGCAGCAAACAATCAGCAGCTAGTGAGCATATCTAGATATGCTTTTCATCAAATAATATCAAGAGAATAAAACAAATTAGATAATATAAGTAAATTAGAAAGATGTTTAAAATTGCATTCTCTTTCTAAATCATAAAAGAAAAAATGTGGGTGGCATGTCCCTTTAAGCTCACTCCAGGGTAACTTCACGTGCATGAGCTTAATGTTATCTATATGAAACACATGAACTAAGGCCCTCTAGTGGTCAAAATGCATTCAGATTAGAGGCAGTCTTCAAGGTCTAAGAAATTAGCATATGAACCTCCTAGGTTTAGCTTTCAACTAAGAATACCAAAAGAACAAAGCAAAATTGGTGATACAAGTTTTTTTTGGACTTGACTGTCCCTTTAATGCTTGTTGCAGAATTTCGCTGATTTTCTGTTTGCTTTAAAAACTGTAAAAACTGTTTTTTTACTTTTGGTTTTGATTGATTGTAAATCATAATGGTTGAAAATCAATTTGTTTTCAATAACATTCATCACGATGACTCATTATTAGAGAATAAACATTTTTGTTAAAAAGGTATCCTTGTTTTTTAATGGAGAACCTATAATAAAGGCCTTTTATGCTTATATTTGTCATGCCTGTGAAAGAGTGGCAGTGTCATTTTTGCATGAAGAAGATTCAGTAAATGATGTTTAGATTTAAATTGAAACCAGCAGGAAACACACGTTTGTGCACTGAAAATGGTGAATTAATTATAAATGAAAGAGGAAAAAACTATTTATTCAGCACAGGATCACACCTTTGCTTTAAAAAAAAAAAAGACTTATACATCTATTAGATGGAACAAAATATTAATTGAGTACAGAGTACATTTATGGACACATTTATGTGAGTATACAGAGTTAGAATAAGTACATATATTGTGCTATACTTCTGAGAATAGGGATATATAACAAAAGTGATGTTTTCATATTACACCATGCAACTGCAATTTAGTGCACACATGCTAAAGTATTTTTATGCAAACTATTTGAAAATATGAATATATGAATGTTTCATTAAAGGGATAGAAAGGTCAAAACTGAAATGTGCATGGGTGCATTTCAATGTGAAATAAAAGCATTTTGCATTATACTTCCATTAGCAAAAATACTTCTAGTAAAAGTTCTTACTGTATCTGTGCAGCATACGCACGTATCTTGTAAGAGCCTGTGCATCAGTATAAGAAACACCGCTCAGAAAGCTGACAGTGCTGAGAATTGCTTCTGACAACGTACTGTGTGTGATATAAACCACTGCTGTGTGTAGTGTTTAAATACTGGTTCACAGGCCGTCACAGCATATGAGCGTATGCCACAGAGAAACAGAACTTTTACTACAAGCATTTTTGCTAATGCAAGTAGATTGCAAACTGCTTCTATTTCACTTTGAAATGCACCTATGCACATTTCATTTTTGTCCTTTCTACCCCTTTAAACATTAAAGTCTACTTTTCTAGCATACTATTGTTTGCTACCTTTTTCTGAGCCATTGTCTGTACATTTACACACGGGGCAAACACAGTAGAACAGCACATTCTTCACTCAGTGACCTCTTATTTCATTGAATGTCAGATCCTTGTGTGGCTGCACCTGTAGTTGTTTCCCTTTGCCCTCAAGAATACACTGCAGCTGCACTTTATGCTTCCTCTTACCACTAGCACTGCTAGCAGATGGTGCACCTGTGTACACATTGTGTGGCTGCGCCTTTTGCAGGGTAGAGGGCTGTACGGCCATTGACAGAGTTTAAGAATCATTTGCTGACCCCTAGACTAATATTACCAGATAATGCACAAAGAAAATCAGGCCAGTAAGGAGCGCAACAGCGGTTTCACCTCCTTGAATCCTCCGGTTGAATCGGCTTGCGGCACAATGGAGAGTGGGCGGGAGCTCCCTCCCTATGGGTCCGATGACTAACGTCCATGCAGCTGACTGGCGTGTCTGCTGTACACGCTATACAAAATACATGGATCCAGGACAAAGTAGCGCACTGAGAGACATCGGCTAAGTAAAATCCAAAATTTTAATATGTTCAAGATAAAAACATATCATATGGTCAGTACACAAACAGTAAAACGTATCAGGTGTGTGAACAGGAGCTCAACGCAGACACGTTTCGTGCACTTGCACACTTGTTCACTGCTTACCTGAGCTCCTGTTCGTACTCCTTCTTATAGATCTACAATTAAAGTGGTATACCTATATTCTAAAACACCTGATACCCAATTATTGTGGTCAAAAATTCTGTAGCGGCATCAATACATTAATCTTGATTTGTCTGAATCATATATCAAAAACATGTTCAAACATCTATCATTAAACATTAATCCTTGATTGAAACCTGACTTGTCTGAATCATATATCAAAAGCATGTTATAACATCCATTGCATATAATACAAGACATTATGGTTTAGCGAACAGCCTCATTCTCAGTCAGATATACATAGTGGAAAAATTACATATGATTTAATATTCCCATGATTAAATATATGCTAGCAGTCAATAGAAACACAAACAATTTTCCCTCACATTTATAGTTCTGAACTCTCCGACAGTTTGATATATCAACTTATTCAAATATAGAAATATCTAAAAGTGACTATTTATATAATATACACTGCCTGCAGACACCTAAATGTCTAATCCAAGTTATTACATTAGATCAGGTAAATAAATCAAGATCATGTCTCATATTGAGACCTGATGGAAAGCTAGATTGCAGGGTAAAGATCCAAAAAACCTCCCTCTTATTAAGGGTCAATTTTCTATCTATAGATAGATATTTCTTTCATGTAATTAGCAAGAGTCCATGAGCTAGTGACGTATGGGATATACATTCCTACCAGGAGGGGCAAAGTTTCCCAAACCTCAAAATGCCTATAAATACACCCCTCACCACACCCACAAATCAGTTTTACAAACTTTGCCTCCTATGGAGGTGGTGAAGTAAGTTTGTGCTAGATTCTACGTTGATATGCGCTCCGCAGCAGGTTGGAGCCCGGTTTTCCTCTCAGCGTGCAGTGAATGTCAGAGGGATGTGAGGAGAGTATTGCCTGTTTGAATTCAATGATCTCCTTCTACGGGGTCTATTTCATGGGTTCTCTGTTATCGGTCGTAGAGATTCATCTCTTACCTCCCTTTTCAGATCGACGATATACTCTTATATTTATACCATTACCTCTGCTGATTTTCGTTTCAGTACTGGTTTGGCTTTCTACAACATGTAGATGAGTGTCCTTGGGTAAGTAAGTCTTATTTTCTGTGACACTCTAAAGCTATGGTTGGGCACTTTTTTATAAAGTTCTAAATATATGTATTCAAACATTTATTTGCCTTGACTCAGGATGTTCAACATTTCCTTATTTCAGACAGTCAGTTTCATATTTGGGATAATGCATTTGAATATATCATTTTTATCTTACCTTAAAATTTGACTTTTTCCCTGTGGGCTGTTAGGCTCGCGGGGGCTGAAAATGCTTCATTTTATTGCGTTATTCTTGGCGCGTACTTTCTTGGCGCAAATTTTTTTTTCTATTTCCGGCGTCATACGTGTCGCCGGAAGTTGCGTCATTTTTGACGTTTTTCGCACCAAAAATGTCGGCGTTCCGGATGTGGCGTCATTTTTGGCGCTAATAGCATTTAGGCGCCAAATAATGTGGGCGTCAATTTTGTCTCCACTTTATTTAAGTCTCATCATTTGTTGCTTCTGGTTGCTAGAAGCTTGTTCACTGGCATTTTTTTCACATTCCTGAAACTGTCATTTAAGGAATTTTGATCAATTTTGCTTTATATGTTGTTTTTTCTATTACATATTGCAAGATGTCCCACGTTGCAACTGAGTCAGAAGATACTACTGGAAAATCGCTGCCTGGTGCTGGAACTACCAAAGCTAAGTGTATCTGCTGTAAACTTTTGGTAGTTGTTCCTCCAGCTGTTGTTTGTATTAAATGTCATGACAAACTTGTTAATGCAGAAAATATTTCCTTTAGTAAAGTACCATTACCTGTTGCAGTTCCATCAACATCTAATGTTCAGAGTGTTCCTGATAACATAAGAGATTTTGTTTCTGAATCCATTAAGAAGGCTATGTCTGTTATTCCTCCTTCTGGTAAACATAAAAAGTCTTTTAAAACTTCTCTTTATACAGATGAATTTTTAAATGAACATCATCATTCTGATTCTAATGATTCTTCTGATACAGAGGATTCTGTCTCAGAGGTTGATGCTGATAAATCGTCATATTTATTTAAAATGGAATTTATCCGTTCTTTACTTAAAGAAGTCCTAATTGCATTAGAAATTGAGGATTCTGGTCCTCTTGATACTAAATCTAAACGTTTAGACAAGGTCTTTAGATCTCCTGTGGTTATTCCAGAAGTTTTTCCTGTTCCTGGTGCTATTTCTGAAGTAATTTCCAGAGAATGGAATCATTTGGGTAATTCATTTACTCCTTCTAAACGTTTTAAGCAATTATATCCTGTACCGTCCGACAGATTAGAGTTTTGGGACAAAATCCCTAAAGTTGATGGGGCTATTTCTACCCTTGCTAAACGTACTACTATTCCTACGGCAGATGGTACTTCCTTTAAGGATCCTTTAGATAGGAAAATTGAATCCTTTCTAAGAAAAGCTTATCTGTGTTCAGGTAATCTTCTTAGACCTGCTATATCATTGGCTGATGTTGCTGCAGCTTCAACTTTTTGGTTGGAAACTTTAGCGCAACAAGTAACAGATCATGATTCTCATAATATTATTATTATTCTTCAACATGCTAATAATTTTATCTGTGATGCCATTTTTGATATTATCAGAGTTGATGTCAGGTTTATGTCTCTAGCTATTTTAGCTAGAAGAGCTTTATGGCTTAAAACTTGGAATGCTGATATGTCTTCTAAATCGACTCTACTTTCCCTTTCTTTCCAGGGTAATAAATTATTTGGTTCTCAGTTGGATTCTATTATCTCAACTGTTACTGGTGGGAAAGGAACTTTTTTACCACAGGATAAAAAAATCTAAAGGTAAAAACAGGGCTAATAATCATTTTCGTTCCTTTCGTTTCAACAAAGAACAAAAGCCTGATCCTTCATCCTCAGGAGCAGTTTCAGTTTGGAAACCATCTCCAGTCTGGAATAAATCCAAGCCTTCTAGAAAAGCAAAGCCAGCTTCTAAGTCCACATGAAGGTGCGGCCCTCATTCCAGCTCAGCTGGTAGGGGGCAGATTACGTTTTTTCAAAGAAATTTGGATCAATTCTGTTCACAATCTTTTATGCCAGTTCCAGTTTTGGAACAGGGGCTGGGGTTTTATTCGAATCTCTTCATTGTACTCAAGAAGGAGAATTCCTTCAGACCAGTTCTGGATCTAAAAATATTGAATCGTTATGTAAGGATACCAACATTCAAAATGGTAACTGTAAGGACTATCTTGCCTTTTGTTCAGCAAGGGCATTATATGTCTACAATAGATTTACAGGATGCATATCTGCATATTCCGATTCATCCAGCTCACTATCAGTTCCTGAGATTCTCTTTCCTGGACAAGCATTACCAGTTTGTGGCTCTGCCGTTCCAAGAATTTTTACAAAGGTTCTCGGTGCCCTTCTGTCTGTAATCAGAGAACAGGGTATTGTGGTATTTCCTTATTTGGACGATATCTTGGTACTTGCTCAGTCTTCACATTTAGCAGAATCTCATAGTTGTGTTGTTTCTTCAAGATCATGGTTGGAGGATCAATTCACTAAAAAGTTCATTGATTCCTCAGACAAGGGTAACCTTTTTAGGTTTCCAGATAGATTCAGTGTCCATGACTCTATCTTTGACAGACAAGAGACGTCTAAAATTGATTTCAGCTTGTCGAAACCTTCAGTCACAATCATTCCCTTCGGTAGCCTTATGCATGGAAATTCTAGGTCTTATGACTGCTGCATCGGACGCGATCCCCTTTGCTCGTTTTCACATGCGACCTCTTCAGCTCTGTATGCTGAACCAATGGTGCAGGGATTACACAAAGATATCTCAATTAATATCTTTAAAACCGATTGTCCGACATTCTCTGACGTGGTGGACAGATCACCATCGTTTAATTCAGGGGGCTTCTTTTGTTCTTCTGACCTGGACTATAATCTCAACAGAAGCCAGTCTTACAGGTTGGGGAGCTGTGTGGGGGTCTCTGACGGCACAAGGGGTTTGGGAATCTCAGGAGGTGAGATTACCGATCAATATTTTGGAACTCCGTGTAATTTCAGAGCTCTTCAGTCTTGGCCTCTTCTGAAGAGAGAGTCGTTCATTTGTTTTCAGACAGACAATGTCACAACTGTGGCATACATCAATCATCAAGGAGGGACTCACAGTCCTCTGGCTATGAAAGAAGTATCTCGAATTCTGGTTTGGGCGGAATCCAGCTCCTGTCTAATCTCTGCGGTTCATATCCCAGGTATAGACAATTGGGAAGCGGATTATCTCAGTCGCCAAACGTTGCATCCGGGCGAATGGTCTCTTCACCCAGAGGTATTTCGTCAGATTGTTCAAATGTGGGAACTCCCAGAAATAGATCTGATGGCTTCTCATCTAAACAAGAAACTTCCCAGGTATCTGTCCAGATCCCGGGATCCTCAGGCGGAGGCAGTGGATGCATTATCACTTCCTTGGAAGTATCATCCTGCCTATATCTTTCCGCCTCTAGTTCTTCTTCCAAGAGTAATCTCCAAGATTCTGAAGGAATGCTCGTTTGTTCTGCTGGTAGCTCCAGCATGGCCTCACAGGTTTTGGTATGCGGATCTTGTCCGGATGGCCTCTTGCCAGCCGTGGACTCTTCCGTTAAGACCAGACCTTCTGTCGCAAGGTCCTTTCTTCCATCAGGATCTCAAATCCTTAAATTTAAAGGTATGGAGATTGAACGCTTGATTCTTGGTCAAAGAGGTTTCTCTGACTCTGTGATTAATACTATGTTACAGGCTCGTAAATCTGTATCTATAGAGATATATTATAGAGTCTGGAAGACTTATATTTCTTGGTGTCTTTCTCATCATTTTTCCTGGCATTCTTTTAGAATTCCGAGAATTTTACAGTTTCTTCAGGATGGTTTAGATAAAGGTTTGTCCGCAAGTTCCTTGAAAGGACAAATCTCTGCTCTTTCTGTTCTTTTTCACAGAAAGATTGCTAATCTTCCTGATATTCATTGATTTGTACAAGCTTTGGTTCGTATAAAACCTGTCATTAAGTCAATTTCTCCTCCTTGGAGTTTGAATTTGGTTCTGAGGGCTCTTCAAGCTCCTCCTTTTGAACCCATGCATGCATTGGACATTAAATTACTTTCTTGGAAAGTTTTGTTCCTTTTGGCCATCTCTTCTGCCAGAAGAGTCTCTGAATTATCTGCTCTTTCTTGTGAGTCTCCTTTTCTGATTTTTCATCAGGATAAGGCGGTGTTGCGAACTTCTTTTGAATTTTTACCTAAGGTTGTGAATTCCAACAACATTAGTAGAGAGGCTAGTTAGCAGCCTGACTGTATGCTGCATGACCACCAACAAATTTAAAACCAATATAAATCAGTGTCAGGTACCTAGCATGTTGCTGAGCCTGCTCACAAATGTACCACCATTTATAGGTACATTTATCAAGCTGTGTTTGAAGCTTTTCCAACTATGTGGAACAGGTTTGCATAGGTGATCCTGCTCCACATATTTAAAAAGTAAAAACTGCTTCTTTTTTCTTCTCCACCACTTTAGAAGTGATGAGATCAATCACCTGATACTCATTCAGGGTGATTAACATTCCCTGCTCTAATGCAATTGATTGAAAATGAAATTAAACATTGCAAGTGGCGATTGCAGACGGACAGGTTCACTACTTGCAAACATGTCTGCCTGAAGGATGGTAGTAAATTTACCCCTTTAAATATTTGTCTTGCCCATTTGTGTTTAAGGTGCAATATACCTCTGCTTACTAATTATGCCAAACAACGACTATACCAAACACCTTACATTACCTAATGCTTTGCTAAGCCATACTCTGTATAGACCCCCTCCACCATAAACACTCTTTAGCCCAATTAATGGTACAGTATACACCAATTTTCATATAACTGCATGTAATAGACACTACTATAAAGAATAATATGCACAGATATGTATATAAAAATCCAGTATAAAACCATTTATAACAATTACTTAGAAGCTCCCAATTTAGCACTGTTGATGAGATTAGGCTGGGACACCCACTGAGATGGTCTGAAAAGCAAAAAGAGCAGGCAGGATCAAGCTGGAGACTGTAGACATCGAAAACTTTGGGGCTTGGTTAGGAGTCTGAAAATTAGCACAATTTTATTTAAAAATAAGCAAAACTATACATTTAAAAAAACAAAACTGTATGGGCTATTTAATCTACAAAACATTTATGCAAAGAAAAATCTAGTGTACAATTTCCCTTTAAGTAACACAATTGCTCATAAAAAATAGTTCTAGCTACCAATAAGTGTGTGCTTACTGCCTAGAACATTCAAAAAAACAATTTGATGTTCATAAATTTCTGGAGAACTGTTATACTCCAGAGCTAGTCATATCTACTGAAAACATAGGTCACATTTATTTAGTTGCTTTTATCTGTTCCATTTTCAATTTTTAAGGTTAAAGGAACAGTATACTTGATTTTTTTTTGTATTGTTTAAAGGGACAGTATACTATAAATTTGTTTTTTCCCTAATGCATTTCCAATAACTTGTTATACCAGCTGCAGAGTATAAAATGTATGTATTTTCAGATTTATTTTTGTATATGAAATAGCTGGTTGTGTGCTTTGAAACCACAGCCTATTACAATGGGTTGAGTTTGCAGGTACAATCAGATCTTATTATGTCTGTAAACCAAAGCCCAATACTTAGAGAGAACAACGGAAAATTAACATTTTCTTATGTATCTCTTCTACACCCCATTGGGAGTGTAATTTCCACTGCTCTCTTTGTTTAAATATATATCAGCCAATCGGAATCTAAGGGACGCCATCTTGGATGACGTCACTTAAAGGAACCTTCATTCATCGAGAGTCGTCGTAAGAAGAGGATGCTCCGCGCCGGATGTCTTGATGATGGACCTGCTCCACCGTCTGGCTGATGACTTCTGCCCATCTGGAGGACCACTTCTGCCAGCTTGGATGAAGACTTCTCCTGGCTTCGTTGAGGACTTCTTGCCACTTTGCTGAGGACTTATCCCGGCTTCGTTGAGGATGGATGACGGCTCTTCAAAACTGTAAGTGGCTCTTCAGGGGTTAGTGTTAGGTTTTTATAAGGTTTTATTGGATGGGTTTTAGTTTTAGATTAGGGTTTGGGCAGCAACAGAGCTAATTCCCCTTTTAAGGGCAATGCCCATCCAAATGCCCTTTTCAGGGCAATGGGGAGCTTAGGTTTTTTTATTTAGGATTTTATTTGGGGGGTTGGTTGTGTGGGTGGTGGGTTACTGTTACTGTTACTGTTGGGGGGGTTGTTTGTATTTTTTTTTTTTTTTTACAGGTAAAAGAGCTGATTTCTTTGGGGGAATGCTCCGCAAAAGCCCTTTTATTGTAGGCTAGGGTTTTTTTTGTATTTTGGGGGTGCTTTTTTATTTTGATAGGGCTATTAGATTAGGTGTAATTAGTTTAAATATCTGATAATGTCTTTTTTTATTTTGTGTAATTTAGTGTTTGTTTGTTTTTTGTAATTTAAGTTATTGTATTTAATTTAGGTAATTTTTTTAATTTAGGTAATGTATTTAATTGTAGTGTAAGGTTAGGTGTTAGTGTAACTCGGGTTAGGTTTTATTTTACAGGTAAATTTGTATTTATTTTAGCTAGGTAGTTATTAAATAGTTAATAACTATTTAGTAACTATTCTACCTAGTTAAAATAAATACAAACTTGCCTGTAAAATAAAAATAAACCCTAAGCTAGATACAATGTAACTATTAGTTATATTGTAGCTAGCTTAGGTTTTATTTTACAGGTAAGTATTAAGTTTTAAATATTAATTATTTAGTTATTAATAGTAGGTTTTCTTTAGATTTATTTTAATTAAATTTAAATTAGTGGGTGTTAGGGTTAGGCTTAGGTTTAGGGGTTAATAAATTTAGTATAGTGGCGGCAACATTGGGGGCGACAGATTAGGGGTTAATAATTGTTGGTAGGTGGCGGCGATGTTATGGGCCGCAGATTAGGGGTTAATAATTGTAGGTAGGTGGCGGCGATGTTAGGGGTGGCAGATTAGGGGTTAATAATTGTAGGTAGGTGGCGGCGATGTTAGAAGCGGCACATTAGGGGTTAATAATATTTAACTAATGTTTGTGATGCGGGAGTGCGGCGGTTTAGGGGTTAATATGTTTATTATAGTGGCGGTGATGTCCGGAGCAGCAGATTAGGGGTTAATAAGTGTAGGTAGGTTGTGGCGACAATGGGTGCAAAAGGAGACTTTTCAAGCGCTTTGAGACTGATTGTATTTGCAATACTTTGTAATTTTATATTTTTTATAATTTTTTTTTTTATTTGATAGAATATAGTACAATCAAACTAAAGAAATGACTGGTCATATTATGTAAATTTTAAAGAGAATTTGTATGAGCAATACAATTATAAGATTGTTATAAATATTTATTAAACTGTTTTTTGGAATTTCGATGTCATTTGTTGAAGATTTTGTTTTTTGTAAGCACATGCAACACATTTTAATTCAACTATTTTTTTTATATTATAGTCAGCCTTTGTTGAATATTCTATTATTTTTCATAGTTATCCTTTGTTAAAGATTTTGTTTCATGCAAGCACAAAATAACAAATTATAGTTATCTTTTCTTTCATGTAATTAACAAGAGTCCATGAGCTAGTGACGTATGGGATATACATTCCTACCAGGAGGGGCAAAGTTTCCCAAACCTTAAAATGCCTATAAATACACCCCTCACCACACCCACAAATCAGTTTTACAAACTTTGCCTCCAAGGGAGGTGGTGAAGTAAGTTTGTGCTAGATTCTACGTTGATATGCGCTCCGCAGCAAGTTGGAGCCCGGTTTTCCTCTCAGCGTGCAGTGAATGTCAGAGGGATGTGAGGAGAGTATTGCCTATTGAATGCAGTGATCTCCTTCTACGGGGTCTATTTCATAAGGTTCTCTGTTATCGGTCGTAGAGATTCATCTCTTACCTCCCTTTTCAGATCGACGATATACTCTTATATTTACCATTTCCTCTACTGATTCTCGTTTCAGTACTGGTTTGGCTTTCTACAAACATGTAGATGAGTGTCCTGGGGTAAGTAAGTCTTATTTTCTGTGACACTCTAAGCTATGGTTGGGCACTTTATTTATAAAGTTCTAAATATATGTATTCAAACATTTATTTGCCTTGACTCAGAATGTTCAACTTTCCTTATTTCCAGACAGTCAGTTTCATATTTGGGATTATGCTTTAAATTATCATATTTTGTCTTACCTCAAAAATCTGACTTTTTTCCCTGTGGGCTGTTAGGCTCGCGGGGGCTGAAAATGCTTCATTTTATTGCGTCATTTTTGGCGCGGATTTTTTTGGCGCAAAAATTCATTTCCGTTTCCGGCGTCATACGTGTCGCCGGAAGTTGCGTCATTTTTTGACGTTATTTTGCGCCAAAAATGTCGGCGTTCCGGATGTGGCGTCATTTTTGGCGCCAAAAGCATTTAGGCGCCAAATAATGTGGGCGTCTTATTTGGCGCCAAAAAATATGGGCGTCGCTTTTGTCTCCACATTATTTCAGTCTCATTTTCATTTGCTTCTGGTTGCTAGAAGCTTGATGTTTGGCATTTTTTTCCCATTCCTGAAACTGTCTTATAAGGAATTTGATTTATTTTGCTTTATATGTTGTTTTTTCTCTTACATATTGCAAGATGTCTCACGTTGCATCTGAGCCAGAAGATACTACAGGAAAACCACTGCCTGCTGGATCTACCAAAGCTAAGTGTATCTGCTGTAAACTTTTGGTAGCTATTTCTCCAGCTGTTGTTTGTATTAATTGTCATGACAAACTTGTTAAAGCAGATAATATTTCCTTTAGTGATGTACCATTGCCTGTTGCAGTTCCCTCAACATCTAAGGTGCAGAATGTTCCTGATAACATAAGAGATTTTGTTTCTGAATCCATAAAGAAGGCTTTGTCTGTTATTTCTCCTTCTAGTAAACGTAAAAAGTCTTTTAAATCTTCTCTCTCTACAGATGAATTTTTAAATGAACACCATCATTCTGATTCTTTGGTCTCTTCTAGTTCAGAGGATTCTGTCTCAGAGATTGATGCTGATAAATCTTCATATTTATTTAAGATGGAATTTATTCGCTCTTTACTTAAAGAAGTACTAATTGCTTTAGAAATAGAGGATTCTAGTCCTCTTGATACTAATTCTATACGTTTGGATAAGGTTTTTAAAGCTCCTGCGGTTATTCCAGAAGTCTTTCCTGTTCCTAATGCTATTTCTGCAGTAATTGCTAAGGAATGGGATAAATTGGGTAATTCATTTACTCCTTCTAAACGTTTTAAGCAATTATATCCTGTTCCGCCTGACAGGTTAGAATTTTGGGACAAAATCCCTAAAGTTGATGGGGCTATTTCTACCCTTGCTAAACGTACTACCATTCCTACGTCAGATGGTACCTCGTTTAAGGATCCTTTAGATAGAAAAATTGAATCTTTTCTAAGAAAAGCTTATCTATGTTCAGGTAATCTTCTTAGACCTGCTATATCATTGGCTGATGTTGCTGCAGCTTCAACTTTTTGGTTGGAAACTCTAGCGCAACAAGTAACAAATCGTGATTCTCATGATATTATTATTCTTCTCCAGCATGCTAATAATTTCATCTGTGATGCCATTTTTGATATTATTAGAGTTGATGTTAGATTTATGTCTCTGGCTATCTTAGCCAGAAGAGCTTTATGGCTTAAGACTTGGAATGCTGATATGGCTTCTAAATCAACTCTACTTTCCATTTCTTTCCAGGGAAACAAATTATTTGGTTCTCAGTTGGATTCTATTATTTCAACTGTTACTGGTGGGAAAGGAACTTTTTTACCACAGGATAAAAAATCTAAAGGTAAAAACAGGGCTAACAATCGTTTTCGTTCCTTTCGTTTCAACAAAGAACAAAAGCCTGATCCTTCGTCCTCAGGAGCAGTTTCAGTTTGGAAACCATCTCCAGTCTGGAATAAATCCAAGCCTGCTAGAAAGGCAAAGCCTGCTTCTAAGTTCACATGAAGGTACGGCCCTCATTCCAGTTCAGCTGGTAGGGGGCAGGTTACGTTTTTTCAAAGAAATTTGGATCAAATCTGTTCACAATCTTTGGATTCAGAACATTGTTTCAGAAGGGTACAGAATTGGTTTCAAGATGAGACCTCCTGCAAAGAGATTTTTTCTTTCCCATGTCCCAGTAAATCCAGTGAAAGCTCAAGCATTTCTGAATTGTGTTTCAGATCTAGAGTTGGCTGGAGTAATTATGCCAGTTCCAGTTCCGGAACAGGGGATGGGGTTTTATTCAAATCTCTTCATTGTACCAAAGAAGGAGAATTCCTTCAGACCAGTTCTGGATCTAAAATTATTGAATCGTTATGTAAGGATACCAACGTTCAAGATGGTAACTGTAAGGACTATATTGCCTTTTGTTCAGCAAGGGAATTATATGTCCACAATAGATTTACAGGATGCATATCTGCATATTCCGATTCATCCAGATCATTATCAGTTCCTGAGATTCTCTTTTCTAGACAAGCATTACCAATTTGTGGCTCTACCGTTTGGCCTTGCTACAGCTCCAAGAATTTTCACAAAGATTCTCGGTGCCCTTCTGTCTGTAATCAGAGAACAGGGTATTGTGGTATTTCCTTATTTGGACGATATCTTGGTACTTGCTCCGTCTTTACATTTAGCAGAGTCTCATACGAATCGACTTGTGTTGTTTCTTCAAGATCATGGTTGGAGGATCAATTTACCAAAAAGTTCTTTGATTCCTCAAACAAGGGTAACCTTTCTGGGTTTCCAGATAGATTCAGTGTCCATGACTCTGTCTTTAACAGACAAGAGACGTCTAAAATTGATTACAGCTTGTCGAAACCTTCAGTCACAATCATTCCCTTCGGTAGCCTTATGCATGGAAATTCTAGGTCTTATGACTGCTGCATCGGACGCGATCCCCTTTGCTCGTTTTCACATGCGACCTCTTCAGCTCTGTATGCTGAACCAATGGTGCAGGGATTACACGAAGATATCTCAATTAATATCTTTAAAACCGATTGTTCGACACTCTCTAACGTGGTGGACAAATCACCATCGTTTAATTCAGGGGGCTTCTTTTGTTCTTCCGACCTGGACTGTAATTTCAACAGATGCAAGTCTCACAGGTTGGGGAGCTGTGTGGGGATCTCTGACGGCACAAGGAGTTTGGGAATCTCAGGAGGTGAGATTACCAATCAATATTTTGGAACTCCGTGCAATTTTCAGAGCTCTTCAGTTTTGGCCTCTTCTGAAGAGAGAATCGTTCATTTGTTTTCAGACAGACAATGTCACAACTGTGGCATACATCAATCATCAAGGAGGGACTCACAGTCCTCTGGCTATGAAAGAAGTATCTCGAATTTTGGTTTGGGCGGAATCCAGCTCCTGTCTAATCTCTGCGGTTCATATCCCAGGTGTAGACAATTGGGAAGCGGATTATCTCAGTCGCCAAACGTTGCATCCGGGCGAATGGTCTCTTCACCCAGAGGTATTTCTTCAGATTGTTCAATTGTGGGGGCTCCCAGAGATAGATCTGATGGCCTCTCATCTAAACAAGAAACTTCCCAGGTATCTGTCCAGATCCCGGGATCCTCAGGCGGAGGCAGTGGATGCATTATCACTTCCTTGGAAGTATCATCCTGCCTATATCTTTCCGCCTCTAGTTCTTCTTCCAAGAGTAATCTCCAAGATTCTGAGGGAATGCTCGTTTGTTCTGCTAATAGCTCCGGCATGGCCTCACAGGTTTTGGTATGCGGATCTTGTCCGGATGGCATCTTGCCAGCCATGGACTCTTCCGTTAAGACCAGACCTTCTGTCACAAGGTCCTTTTTTCCATCCGGATCTGAAATCCTTAAATTTAAAGGTATGGAGATTGAACGCTTGATTCTTGGTCATAGAGGTTTCTCTGACTCCGTGATTAATACTATGTTACAGGCTCGTAAATCTGTATCTCGAGAGATATATTATAGAGTCTGGAAGACTTATATTTCATGGTGTCTTTCTCATCATTTTTCTTGGCATTCTTTTAGAATACCGAGAATTTTACAATTTCTTCAGGATGGTTTGGATAAGGGTTTGTCCGCAAGTTCTTTGAAAGGACAAATCTCTGCTCTTTCTGTTCTTTTTCACAGAAAGATTGCTATTCTTCCTGATATTCATTGTTTTGTACAAGCTTTGGTACGTATAAAACCTGTCATTAAGTCAATTTCTCCTCCTTGGAGTTTGAATTTGGTTCTGGGAGCTCTTCAAGCTCCTCCGTTTGAACCTATGCATTCATTGGACATTAAATTACTTTCTTGGAAAGTTTTGTTCCTTTTGGCCATCTCTTCTGCTAGAAGAGTTTCTGAATTATCTGCTCTTTCGTGTGAGTCTCCTTTTCTGATTTTTCATCAGGATAAGGCGGTGTTGCGAACTTCTTTTGAATTTTTACCTAAAGTTGTGAATTCCAACAACATTAGTAGAGAAATTGTGGTTCCTTTATTATGTCCTAATCCTAAGAATTCTAAGGAGAAATCATTGCATTCTTTGGATGTTGTTAGAGCTTTGAAATATTATGTTGAAGCTACGAAATCTTTCCGTAAGACTTCTAGTCTATTTGTTATCTTTTCCGGTTCTAGGAAAGGCCAGAAAGCTTCTGCCATTTCTTTGGCATCTTGGTTGAAATCTTTAATTCATCTTGCCTATGTTGAGTCGGGTAAAACTCCGCCTCAAAGAATTACAGCTCATTCTACTAGGTCAGTATCTACTTCCTGGGCGTTTAGGAATGAAGCTTCGGTTGACCAGATCTGCAAAGCAGCAACTTGGTCTTCTTTGCATACTTTTACTAAATTCTACCATTTTGATGTATTTTCTTCTTCTGAAGCAGTTTTTGGTAGAAAAGTTCTTCAGGCAGCGGTTTCAGTTTGAATCTTCTGCTTATGTTTTTTGTTAAACTTTATTTTGGGTGTGGATTATTTTCAGCAGGAATTGGCTGTCTTTATTTTATCCCTCCCTCTCTAGTGACTCTTGTGTGGAAAGATCCACATCTTGGGTAGTCATTATCCCATACGTCACTAGCTCATGGACTCTTGTTAATTACATGAAAGAAAACATAATTTATGTAAGAACTTACCTGATAAATTCATTTCTTTCATATTAACAAGAGTCCATGAGGCCCACCCTTTTTTGTGGTGGTTATGATTTTTTTGTATAAAGCACAATTATTCCAATTCCTTATTTTATATGCTTCGCACTTTTTCTTATCACCCCACTTCTTGGCTATTCGTTAAACTGATTTGTGGGTGTGGTGAGGGGTGTATTTATAGGCATTTTAAGGTTTGGGAAACTTTGCCCCTCCTGGTAGGAATGTATATCCCATACGTCACTAGCTCATGGACTCTTGTTAATATGAAAGAAATGAATTTATCAGGTAAGTTCTTACATAAATTATGTTTTGTTGAAGATTTTGTTTTATGAAACCACAAATATCACATTTTTTTTCAACTATTTTTTGATATCATAGTTATCCTTTGTTGAAAATACAATTTTTTTGATAACATAGTTTTTCTTTGTTGAAGATTTTGTTACATAGGAGCACAAAATTAGTTATCCTTTGTTGAAGATTTGGTTTCATGCAAGCACAAATAACACATTTTTAAATTATTTTCTATTTTATTATTTTCTATTTTGTATTTTCAAATAATTTGCAAACGCACTTTGCACACATTTTTGCAAACATTTTGCAAATATTTTCATTTCACTTATGATCATTTGATATACATCAAATATTTGAAATTACAATTAACCCTATAGCTTTCTTCTAGCGCACATATACACTATTTTCTATCCAAAAAAAATCACTTTTTTTCTGTTGTGAGAACAGGGAAGTATATGTAGCAAGGGTTTCAACTAGCGCTACACTAAAACACCTGTATTTTTCTGAGGATGTTGTATGTAGCTTCAGCAGTCTATGAGTAAGCGCCACTAGGAGGTGCAAAATGCGTCTGTACTTCTTGTCCTTGGTTTGTACTTTATTTTATTTGTTGTAATAAATTTCTCTTTATTCGTGCTGCTGGACTTGTATTCTTTTGTGTATCATTGTGCAGTTGGTTCGCTGTTTTTTGAACCGGCATTGCACACTGCCTTTGTGGTCTTTTTCTGTTACCGTAGTTGCCGTGGCGCCTCACGTCACTGGCCTGTGCTCCGGATCGTTTGCTGTCTGTGAGTTTGGAGTAGCCTTCGTCCACTATTTGTTTAATGTTCGTTAATGACCTTACTAAGAATGAACAAAATAGATTATTGACATTAGAAACCAGTCTTACAGAACATCCATTCCTAGACATAAAGATCAGGAAGGTAGGAGGAGTCATTATGACAGAGAATTACCAAAAACAGACCTCTACAAACAGCATATTGGAGGCCTCTTTAAACACGTGTCTAAACACGGCTCTACAGGTTTATGAGCACCACTAAATGTGGGGACTTTGGCTTCTTGGCCAAAATGTTAAGGATGAACAATCCATAAGGAACACATTAGGAATGACTGTCTGTAATAACAAGCCGTTATGGTCATTTGTATCTTAAAGATGGACTGTCTGATTCATTCCTAACGTTATGTGCAAAAGGTCTTAAAGGTATAAATAACATTGGGTGTCAATCAACCTGATCGTATTTGATTGGGCTGATAGCTGTCCGCCAGTGCACCACCTCAGAGGTGGCGGACAAGTTAAGGAGCAGCGGTCTTAGGACCGCTTCCTCTTAACTTCCACTTCAATCGGATCTGAAGCGGAGAGGGTCGGAAACAGCATCCGCTGATTCATGAATAGATCCCATGGGCTTTACCAAAAAGCTGTAATTTTGTTTTGTCTGTCCACAGCACATTCTCCCAAAAGGATTTTGGCATCCTCAGGTAAGTTTTAGCAAACTCCAATCTGGCTTTTTTATGTTTCTGTGTCAGCAGTGGTTCTCCTACTATAGCGTTCCTTTTCATTCAGATGGTGAAATATAGTGTGAGCTGACACATTTGTACCCTGTGCCTGAAGGTCAGCTTGAATTTGTCTAGAAGTTGATCAAGGCTCTTTATCTATCATTGAACAATCCTTAGTTGCAATTTTTCTCCTTTGTCCATGTCCAAGGAGATGAGCTACAGTGTCATGGGCTGTAAACTTCTTGACAATTTTGCGCACAGTGGACACAGGAACATTAAGATCTCTGGAGATGAACTTGTAACCTTGAGATTGTCCATGCTTTTCCACAATTTTTGTTCTCAAATTCTCAGAAAATTTGTTGCTGCTCTTTCTCTTCTCCATGCTCCGTGTGGCACACAGAGACACACAACAGAAAGGTTGAGTCAATTTTTCACAATTTTAACTGGTTGCCGGTGTGATTTCTATTTTGCCAGCATGTATTAATTGATAAGAATTACAAATTATAGGAGCATCGCAAACTTGGAATGCAATTATTTCTTACAATTTTGAGAAGGTGCCAATAATTTTGTCCAGTCCATTTTTGGAGTTTTGCATGGAATGTGTCAGATTTGGCTTTTTTCTCAACCTTTTTGTGTCATACCAATGCAAACAAAAGAAATTAACATGAGAATGCCTAAGAATGCCTGCTTTTTAAAAATGTGTTTTTAGCTATGGACAGGTCAGGTGGTGTACCCAGTTGTTCCCACCCAAAAGGTGATACTTAACATTAGTAGCATGCTGCTGTTTTCATAACATGGCCCAGCAGCAGGGACTACTTAATCCAATTCAGATTCCACCAGAAATGATTGATTATGAAGAGGTGGAGCCTTTATGTGGAGGAGGAAGCAGAGAACATTTCAAAACAACAACCACCTGGTCATGAGGGAGAAAGGAGTGTAATTCTGGATGTTTTTAGAGGTAGGTTCATTCTAGCTACATCTTAACACAGTGTTGGTATATTAAAGTTTTCTTTTCTTTCATGTAATTGGCAAGAGTCCATGAGCTAGTGACATATGGGATATACAATCCTACCAGGAGGGGCAAAGTTTCCCAAACCTCAAAATGCCTATAAATACACCCCTCACCACACCCACAATTCAGTTTTACAAACTTTGCCTCCTATGGAGGTGGTGAAGTAAGTTTGTGCTAAGATTTCTACGTTGATATGCGCTTCTCAGCATTGTTGAAGCCCGATTCCTCTCAGAGTACAGCAAATGTCAGAGGGACATGACGGGAGTATCACTTATTTGAATATGATGATTTCCCTAACGGGGGTCTATTTCATAGGTTCTCTGTTATCGGTCGTAGAGATTCATCTCCTACCTCCCTTTTCAGATCGACGATATACTCTCAATTTACCATTACCTCTACTAATAACTGTTTTAGTACTGGTTTGGCTATCTGCTATATGTGGATGGGTGTCTTTTGGTAAGTATGTTTTCATTACTTAAGACACTCTCAGCTATGGTTTGGCACTTTATGCATTTATATAAAGTTCTAAATATATGTATTGTACTTATATTTGCCATGAGTCAGGTTCATGTATTTCCTTCTGCAGACTGTCAGTTTCATATTTGGGAATGTAAACTTTTTTAAGAAATGTATTTCTTACCTGGGGTTTAGTCTTTTTTCAATTGACTACTTCTTGTAATTGCGGGTATTAGGCCCGCGGGTGCGTCAAATGTTAAACTTTATTGCGTCATTCTTGGCGCGAAAAACACGGCGGCTTCATTAGTGACGCGAGTGTGTCATTTCCGGTCATTTTTGGCGCCAAAAAAGACTTTACGTTACGTTGCGTCATACTTGGCGTCAAATTTTTTTAATTATTTCAATACCCCTTGTTTGTTCGCCTCTTGCTTTTTGCTTTCAGAGGCCTATGCTATTGCATTTTTTCCCATTCCTGAAACTGTCATATAAGGAAATAGATAATTTTCCTTTATATGTTGTTTTTTCTCTTACATTGTGCAAGATGTCCCAATCTGATCCTGCCTCAGAAGTTTCTGCTGGAACATTGCTGCCTGACATTGGTTCTACCAAAGCTAAGTGCATTTGTTGTAAAGTTGTAGAAATTATTCCACCGAATGTCATTTGTAATAGTTGTCATGATAAACTTTTACATGCAGATAGTGTTTCCATCTGTAATAGTACATTGCCAGTTGCATTACCTTCAACTTCTAATGTGCATGATATACCTGTAAATTTTAAAGAATTTGTTTCTGATTCTATTCTGAAGGCTTTGTCTGCATTTCCACCTTCTAATAAACGTAAAAGTTCTTTTAAAACTTCTCATTTAGCTGATGAAATTTCAAATGACCAACAACATAATAATTCATCCTCTTCTGATGAGGATCTATCTGAAACAGAAGATCCTTCCTCAGACATTGACACTGACAAATCTACTTATTTATTTAAAATAGAGTATATGCGTTCTTTATTAAAAGAAGTGTTAATTACTTTGGATATTGAGGTAACCAGTCCTATTGACGTTCAGTCTAATAAACGTTTAAATGCTGTTTTTAAACCTCCTGTGGTTTCCCCAGGGGTTTTTCCCATTCCTGAGGCTATTTCTGATATGATTTCTAGGGAATGGAATAAGCCAGGTACTTCTTTTATTCCATCTTCAAGGTTTAAAAAATTGTATCCTTTACCAGCAAAATCTATAGAGTTTTGGGAAAAAATCCCCAAAGTTGATGGGGCTATTTCTACTCTTGCTAAACGTACCACTATTCCTATGGAAGATAGCACTTCCTTTAAGGATCCTTTAGATAGGAAGCTTGAATCTTATCTAAGGAAGTCCTATTTATATTCAGGTTATCTTTTCAGACCTGCTATTTCTTTGGCTGATGTTGCGGCTGCATCAACTTTCTGGTTGGAAAATTTAGCGCAACACAAATTGGATTCTGAAATATCTAGCGTTGTTCGTTTACTGCAACATGCTAATCATTTTATTTGTGATGCCATTTTTTATATTATCAAAATTGATGTTAGATCCATGTCTTTAGCTGTTTTAGCTAGAAGAGCTTTGTGGCTTAAATCTTGGAATACTGATATGACATCTAAATCTAGATTACTATCTCTTTCTTTCCAAGGTAATGATTTATTTGGTTCTCAGTCGGATTCTATTATTTCAACTATCACTGGGGGAAAAGGAGTTTTTTTGCCTCAGGATAAAAAACCTAAGGGTAAATCTAAGGCTTCTAACTGTTTTCGTTCCTTTCGTCAGAATAAAGAACAAAAACTCAATCCTTCCCCCAAGGAATCTGCTTCCAATTGGAAGCCTTCCTCAAATTGGAATAAATCCAAGCCATTTAGGAAACCAAAGTCAGCCCCTAAATCCGCATGAAGGTGCAGCCCTCATGCCAGCTCAGCTGGTAGGGGGCAGATTAAGATTTTTCAAGGATTTTTGGATAAAATCTGTCCAAAATCATTGGATTCAGAGCATTGTCTCTCAAGGGTATCGAATAGGATTCAAAGTAAGACCTCCTGTGAGAAGATTTTTTCTCTCACGCATCCCTGTAAATCCAGTAAAAGCTCAGGCTTTTCTGAAGTGTGTTTCAGATCTGGAGTCTTCGGGGGTAATCATGCCAGTTCCTCCTTTAGGAACAAGGTTTGGGGTTTAATTCAAACCTATTCATTGTACCAAAGAAAGAAAATTTATTCAGACCAGTTCTGGATCTAAACATTTTGAATCGTTATGTAAGAGTACCAACTTTCAAGATGGTGACTATAAGGACTATTCTGCCTTTTGTTCAGCGAGAACATTATATGTCCACAATAGACTTGCAGGATGCATACCTTCATATTCCGATTCATCCAGAACACTTTCAGTTTCTGAGATTCTCTTTTCTAGACAAGCATTACCAATTTGTTGCTCTTCCATTTGGCCTAGCAACAGCTCCAAGAATCTTTTCAAAGGTTCTGGGTGCCCTGCTATCTGTAATCAGAGAACAGGGTATTGCGGTGTTTCCTTATTTGGACGACATCTTGGTACTAGCTCAGTCTTTACATACTGCAGAATCTCACACGAATCAACTAGTGTTGTTTCTTCGGAAACATGGTTGGAGGATCAATTTACCAAAAAGTTTCTTGATTCCTCGGACAAGGGTCACCTTTTTAGGCTTTCAGATAGATTCAGTGTCCATGATTCTGTCTCTAGCAGACAAGAGACGTTTAACATTGGTCGCAGCATGCCGGCTCCTTCAGTCTCAGTCATTCCCTTCAGTGGCTATGTGCATGGAAGTTTTAGGTCTCATGACTGCAGCATCAGATGCGATCCCCTTTGCTCGTTTTCACATGAGACCTCTACAGCTTTGTATGCTGAATCAATGGTGGAGAGATTATACAAAGATATCACAATTAATATCCTTGAATCCCAATGTACGAGACACTCTATGACATGGTGGATAGATCACCATCGTTTGGTTCAAGGGGCTTCTTTTGTTCGCCCACCTTGGACTGTGATCACAACAAATGCGAGTCTTTCAGGTTGGGGAGCTTTTTCGGGATCTCTGACAGCACAAGGGGTTTGGAAATCTCAAAAGGCGAGATTACCAATAAATATTTTAGAACTCCGTGCAATTCTCAGGGCTCTTCAGTTCTGACCTCTGCTAAAGAGAGAACCGTTCATTTGTTTTCAGACAGACAATATCACAACTGTGGCTTAAGTCAATCATCAGGGTGGGACTCACAATCCCCAAGCTATGAAAGTAGTATCTCGGATACTTGCCTGGGCGGAATCCAGCTCCTGTCTAATCTCTGCGGTGCATATCCCAGGCGTAGACAATTGGGAGGCGGATTATCTCAGCCACCAGACTTTACATCCAGGGGAGTGGTCTCTCCATCCAGATGTGTTTTCTCAGATTGTTCAGATGTGGGGGCTTCCAGAGATAGATCTCATGGCCTCTCATCTAAACAAGAAACTTCCCAGATACCTGTCCAGGTCCAGGGATGTTCAGGCGGAAGCAGTGGATGCGCTGACACTTCCTTGGTGTTATCAACCTGCTTACATCTTCCCGCCTCTAGTTCTCCTTCCAAGAGTGATATCCAAAATCATCATGGAACAGTCTTTTTTGTTGCTGGTGGCTCCAGCATGGCCACACAGGTTTTGGTATGCGGATCTGGTTCGGATGTCCAGTTGCCCGCCTTGGCCACTTCCATTACGGCCGGACCTACTATCTCAAGGTCCGTTTTTCCATCAGGATCTCAAATCATTAAATTTGAAGGTATGGAAATTGAACGCTTAGTTCTAAGTCATAGAGGTTTCTCTGACTCAGTGATTAATACTATGTTACAAGCTCGTAAATCTGTCTCTAGGAAGATTTATTATAGAGTTTGGAAGACTTACATTTCATGGTGTTCTTCTCATAAATTCTCCTGGCATTCTTTTAGAATTCCTAGAATTTTACAGTTCCTTAAGGATGGTTTGGATAAGGGTTTGTCTGCAAGTTCCTTGAAAGGACAAATCTCCGCTCTTTCTGTTTTATTTCACAGAAAGATTGCTATACTTCCTGATATTCACTGTTTTGTACAGGCTTTAGTTTGTATTAAGCCTGTCATTAAATCAATTTCTCCTCCTTGGAGTCTTAATTTGGTTCTGAAGGCTTTACAGGCTCCTCCATTTGAGCCTATGCATTCTTTGGACATTAAACTACTTTCTTGGAAAGTGTTGTTCCTTTTGGCTATCTCTTCTGCTAGAAGAGTTTCTGAGCTATCTGCTCTTTCTTGTGAGTCTCCTTTTCTGATTTTTCATCAGGATAAGGCAGTTTTGCGGACTTCTTTTCAATTTTTACCTAAGGTTGTGAATTCTAACAACATTAGTAGAGAAATTGTTGTCCCTTCCATGTGTCCTAATCCTAAGAATTCTTTGGAGAGATCCTTACATTCTTTGGATGTGGTAAGAGCTTTGAAATATTTTGTGGAAGCTACTAAAGATTTCAGGAAGACTTCCAGTCTATTTGTTTTATTTTCTGGTCCTAGGAAAGGTCAGAAGGCTTCTGCTATTTCCTTGGCTTCTTGGTTGAAACTTTTGATTCATCAAGCTTATTTAGAGTCGGGTCAGGCCCCGCCTCAGAGAATTACAGCTCATTCTACTAGATCAGTCTCCACTTCGTGGGCTTTTAAGAATGAAGCTTCAGTTGATCAGATTTGCAAAGCGGCGACTTGGTCCTAAATTACTAAATTTTACCGTTTTGATGTATTTGCTTTTTCGGAAGCAGTTTTTGGTAGAAAAGTTCTTCAGTCAGCTGTTTCAGTTTGATTCTTCTGCTTTTTGATTTAAGTTTTTTTCTTTCAAAAATGAAAATAAACTTTTTTTTTTTTTGGGTTGTGGATTAATTTTTTTCAGCGAAATATGGCTGTTTTTATTTTTATTCCCTCCCTCTCTAGTGACTCTTGAGTGGAAGACTCCACATCTTGGGTATTGATATCCCATATGTCACTAGCTCATGGACTCTTGTCAATTACATGAAAGAAAACATAATTTATGTAAGAACTTACCTGATAAATTCATTTCTTTCATATTGGCAAGAGTCCATGAGGCCCACCTTTTTTATGGTAGTTATGATTTTTTGTATAAAGCACAATTATTTCCGAATTTCCTTTTTTGATGCTTTCTACTCCTTTCTTTATCACCCCACTGCTGGGCTATTCGTTAAACTGAATTGTGGGTGTGGTGAGGGGTGTATTTATAGGCATTTTGAGGTTTGGGAAACTTTTCCCCTCCTGGTAGGATTGTATATCCCATATGTCACTAGCTCATGGACTCTTGCCAATATGAAAGAAATGAATTTATCAGGTAAGTTCCTACATAAATTATGTTTTTTTTTTCTTAACAGTTTAACCCAATGAAATATCTTATTAATGACTAGATTACAAGTGGTGTCCTATATTTAGTAGTTGGATAGCGTGTGTATTACAAGTTGAAAGTTTGCGTACAAGAGAAACCCGACACTATCTAACCAAAGAACTTTGCGATATAGTGAACGCATTAATGTACTCTTCTTATACACTGCAATGAAGAGAGCAGAAGAAAAAACATCTTGCTCCCGTGCTAACTCCGCAGGAGTTATGCATATTTCACATTCCAATGTTCTTCACATACAGGATAATGTAATTTTTATTGTAAATACATGCAAATACACATTCCTCTCTGTCTCTCTCTCTCTCACTATGTGAATAACTTAATCTAAACTATGTGTAACATGCTTTGGGATTTGCAATTTAGTTCTAACGCGGTGTCGGGTTAGTGCACATGAAAAATGACTAATCTTGAGGGATGTTATTGAAATATTAAAAAAAAAATCATAATTATTAAAAATTATACATATATATATATATATATATATATATATATATATATATATACAGTGGATATAAAAAGTCTACACACCCCTGTTAAAATGTCAGGTTTCTGTGATGTAAAAAAATTAGACAAAGATAAATCATTTCAGAACTTTTTCAACTTTCAGGCTTCTGCTAGAAAGCTGAACATGAAGAGGAACTGCATCTTTCAGCATGACAACGACCCAAAGCATACATCCAAATCAACAAAGGAATGGCTTCACCAGAAGAAGATTAAAGTTTTGTAATGGCCCTGCCAGAGCCCAGACCTGAATCAGATTGAAAATCTGTGGGGTGATCTGAAGAGGGCTGTGCACAGGAGATTCCAACGCAATCTGACAGATTTAGAGTGTTTTTGCAAGGAAGAGTGGGCAAATCTTGCCAAGTCAAAATGTGCCATGCTGATAGACTCATACCCAAAAAGACTGAGTGCTGTAATAAAATCAAAAGGTGCTTCAACAAAGTATTAGTTTAAGGGTGTGCACACTTATGCAATCATATATTTATTTTTTATATTTTTTCTCCCCTCTACATAAAAGATTTCAGTTTGTTTTTCAATTGAGTTGTACAGTTTATAGGTCACATTAAAGATGGAAAAAGTTCTGAAATTATTTATCTTTGTCATTTTTTTAAATCACAGAAACCTGACATTTTAACAGAGGTGTGTAGACTTTTTATATCCACTGTATTTATATATATATATATATATATATATATATATATATATATATATATATATATATATATATATATATATATATAAATATATATCCTATGACCCTTCAATATGCACAGCCCTCGGTGCTCAATAGCACTCTCAGAAAGCTGCACTGTCCCCAGAGTCCCAGGCAGTTAACCCCAGATTGATCTGGGTGCAAGGCCCATAGGGAAAATTACAAAACAAAATAATACAGCACACAGAGGAAGTCCAGCACTCACTTACAAGCACTCAGCTAAGATTAAAAGAAAAAATGGAACAGTTAGTTACCGCATCTGGCCAAATTGGACAAGCCCAGGTACGACGTCAAGGTCTCTCCCAAACCCTGGGTTCCTGAACAGCAAACAATGCAAGCTCTCAATCAAACAAACTGGGAACAAGTGAAAGGTGCACAGGCTTATGTAATCACCCTAGACATATACAAAACATGGAAAGGGACTGCACTCTCAGACTGGGCTGGGTACTCATCCTATGACTTTGCAACATGCACAATCCTGGGTGTTCAATAGCATTCTCAGAAAGCTGCACTGTCCCCAGAGTCCCAGGCAGTTAACCCCAGACAGGTCTGGGTGCAAGGCTCATAGGGAAAATTACAAAACAAATTAAAAGAGCACACAGAGGAAGTCCATTGTTTGTCTTGTTAGGGACCCGGGATTGGGAGATACCTTGATGTGGTAGCCTTCTGGTTCTTACTCCGGGCTATATTTTGCACTATCTCTTGTTTAATCCTTGTCTGTACCTTAATCTTAATGTTTTGTGAAACCTGTTGCTGATACATGAAACTGCAATTTGGATTACTCTTTTGCCTGCTTTTTTGCAACATCCAGTTGCTATTTGATACTTTGGTTCCTGACTCTAGTTTGTCTCTTGATTGTTCTTCTGAACATCCGTTGTATTCTGAAACCTGCTACAGCGATCCTGGTGATGAGTCTGGCCTTTCCTGAATTCTGCCTACAATGCATCTCCTGCAGGATTAGTTCCAGCAATTATTCAAGTTACCCTAATTTATACCTTATAAAAGGGAAGCTAAAGAGGGATTTTGTAAATGCTTTAATTTTTTAAAGCTTTACAACTGCCAATTACTGGCAACTATGTAAACACATTTTGTAAATCATTTTAGAGGTTGGTTTCTTTGTTTATTGATTAAGATTATACATTTTACACAATATTATACAATATTTTACTCTATTTGAAAAAGTTTACAGAAGCATAATGTAAGATATAAATATTTATACACTTGAAAAAGTGGCACAAACACACACAGGACACATCGGATACTGGACACACTGAATGAATTTGAGTGTATGGTATTACTGTGAATCGATTTTATTGATGATGTCTTGTTGCTCTGGGAGCGGTCAGTAGAGCTACTTCAGAAATTTATGGCTTACCTAAATGTAAACATGTGGAATTTGAAATTTACATTTACAGGTACCACTATAAAAATGGAAAGTTACCATAAACCGACTGCAGCAAATACTCTCCTGGAAGCAACAAGCCTTTATCCCCAGACCCAAATAACGAGTATCCCTACAGGTCAATACCTGAGACATAGACATAACTGTTCAGATGATACCTTATTTAAAAAACATGCCAATGACCTGAGAGATCGGTTTCAAAAGGGAGGATATAGCAATAAGTGCCTAAAAAATGGTTATATAAGAGCAAAAAATACCTCTAGAGACTCTCTGTTATATTTAAATAGAGAGAGATCAGATGACAAAGTAAGAATGATCACTACTTATAGCGATAGATGGCAGGATCTTAGAGCAATCTTCTCAAAACACTGGCACATTCTAACATTAGACAGTGACATACATAAGATGGTAGGAGATTACCCAATGTTAACGGCAAAAAAAGCACCATCTTTAAAAGACAAAATTGTACATAGCCACTATGTCAATAATGATGCCAGAAACTGGTTAGAAAGTACCAAACCCAAATATGGTTGTTTCCCCTGTAACAAATGCAAAATGTGTAAGCATTTGCTAAGAGGAAACAAAATAGAAGATACAAAAGGTGTTAGTCACAAAATTAGAGGATATATGACTTGCAACAGTGAGGGGGTAATCTATGTTCTTTGATGCTCCTGCCCTAGACAATATGTTGGAAAAACCTACCGTGAGTTAAAAGAGAGAATGAAAAAACATAGAAGAGATATCTTGAAATGGAGGATTACGAATAGTGGCATAGCACGTCATTTTTTTGAGTACCATGAAAGTAGTGTCAAAGACCTCCGCTTTATGGGTGTTGAAAAAGTTAGTGTAAGTGAAAGGGGAGGAGATTGGGATAAAGCTCATTTAAAAGAAGAGTGTAAATGGATATTTAATCTAGATACAGTACAACCAGGGGGCTTAAATGAAGAACTGAACTATGCCCATTTCTGTAATTTTTTATTTCCCTCCCATTCAAATAGGTATCTATATGATAATGGCCATGGGATTTATGCTTGGGACCTTGGTATGAACTGTAACCTTATAGATAATAATTAATAATCTGCATAGAAATAATATTATGGAATATTGCTGCATTACTTAACCTAATCCTACTCCTAATTGATACCATTGCCTATTGTTGTTATTATCATATTCTTATCTTTGTTTTATAATCTGTCATGGAACCATGGAGTTGGTAACCCAAGGAGATTGACATGGTGAATACTTGTAATTATTACAAAAACTCTAGCCCCCATGTTTTGCAATGTGATGTATCCTCACTAAACAATGTACTTTGTATTATGTTCTTTTTGAAAATAATTAATATGTAGTAAGACTGTAACTAGATAACTCATTCTAGATTTAGATCCCGCTCTAGCATTGCATGGTTTAACTTGTTTTGAATTACTGTGTAAATGGTTTCACTAAAATGAAAATGGACACCATGGAGTTAATACTTCACCTGGCTAGGTATAAAAGGCATGTCACTGGACATTTGTGATCACATGCCTGATGAAGCCCAATTGAATCACTCGATGGGTGAAACATGTGTATTGTCTTGCTAACCATGCCCACAGGAGCTCCGTGTGCGTGGTGTTTGGTCTGATCGGAAAAAAATTCCCTGTATGCCGCATAGCTAATCCGGTGAGTGGACCATACCCAGGAGCTGAAAACGGCTACAGTAACTACTCTGCAACGGACACAGCAACTATTTTTCTAGGAAAATGGTGAATCCATTTTGATATATAACGTATGCATACGAAGATGATCCTATGAATATGGACATTCAGTAACCACTATCCTAGAGTCTAGCGAGCTATTTATGTTGTAGTTTTTATTTTTTATGTCTTACAGATCCCTGTAAGTAATTATCCTCTATCTATATCTTTTCACAGGGATGGTGTGTGACATAATAAATATTTTCTATTTTAGAATCCATAAAATTGTTGTGTGGTACCTTTTATAGACATATCCTGTATGTTGGTTGGTTTTAGAATTTTGAAGTATGGAAAGTGCTGGACTAGGGTTCACCTGTTTTTCATTTCTTTTTTTCTACATTTAATTAATTGTGAACCCAGTGCACCAGTGAACTTGTTTAAAGGGACAGTCTAGTATAAATTAAACTTTCATTATTCAGACAGGACTTTTAATTTTAATCAACTTTCCAATTTACTTTTATCATCAAATTTGCTTTTTTTCTCTTGGTATTCTTAGTTTAAACTAAACCTAGGTAGGCTCATATGCTAATTTCTAAGCCTTTGATGGCTGCCTCTTATCACATGCTTTTTAAATCTCTTTTCAACACAAAGAGACAGAACACGTAGGGCCATATAGATAACACTGTGTTCAGGCACAGGGGGTTATTTAAGATTTAGCACAAAACAATGCTAAATTTAAGACAATAGATAATAAACAGTCACAGTCATGTGATCAGGGGGCTGGAAGAAGGTTCCTAGATACAAGGTAATCGCAGAGGTAAAAAGTATATTAATATAACTGTGTTGGTTATGCAAAACTGGGGAATGGTTAATGAAGGGATTATCTATCTTTTAAAACAATAACAATTCTATGGTAGACTGTCCGTTTAACTGTGGAGCTCTCTGATCCCTACTACATATTAAACCCCTTAACAGCTGTATAAACCTTTTCTAATATATATATTAGACACACATATATCACACAGAGAAGTACAAGCACTCAGCTAAGATTAAAAGCAAAACTGGAAGAGTTAGTTACCACATCTGGCCAAATGGGACAAGCTCAGGTACCACATCAAGGTCTTTCCCAAAATCTGGGTCCCTAAAACAGCCAAACATTGCAAGCTCTTAATCAAACAAACTGGGAACCAGTCAAGGGTGCACAGACTTATGTAATCACCCTAGACATAAATTCAAAACACGGAAGGGGGCTGCACTCTCAGACTGGACTGGGTACACATCCTGTGACCCTGCAACATGCACAGCCCTGGGTGCTCAATAGCACTCTAAGGTAGCTGTTCCGTCCCCAGTGACTAATGCATAATCTAATTGGAGCATACAAAGTACCCAGAAGGTGCATGACCTATGTGACCACACGCCGAATGCTGAAGGCAGCGTCTGTTGCGTATATTGGAATTAGGACACTGGTAAGGGTATATATTTTGGATATTTTTTAGAATTTTTTTTATGCACGACATCCATTTAATAAAGGTGCCAGTTAGGCACTGAAATGTCATGGGACTTTAGTTTATGAATTATTTGCAGTAAAGGTTTTGTTTTAATTTACAAATCCAGTGAGGGCTGCCTTAAGAGGAATAATATATATGCAACCCCAATTTCAAAAAAGTTGGGACAGTGTGGAAAATGCAAAAAAAGAAAAAAAAAGAAAATTCACCCTGTGCTGTATTGAAAACAAATTATTAACACATTATTTGATGTTTTACTTAGTAAATTTAATGTGTTTTAGAAAATATACACTCATTTTAAATCTGTTGATTGCAACACACTCCAAAAAAGTTGGGACAGTCGGCTGTTTACCACTGTTTAGCAAGCAGAATTTCCCCCCATTCATCCATTATGCATGTCTTCAGCTGTGCAACTGTACGAGGCCTTTGTTGCCTTATTTTGCGCTTCATAATGTGACACACATTCTCAATCGGAGACAGCCTATGTTGCTCCAAGATGTATACATACCTTTCTGCATTAATGGTAACCTCACAGATGTGCAAGTTAACCATGCCATGGGCACTGACACCCCCCCCCCCCCCCATACCATGACAGGCGCTGGCTTTTGGGAACTGACACTGATAACAGTTTGGATGGTCCTTTTCCTCTTTGGCCCAGAGAACACGACAGCTGTTTTTTCTAAAAACTATTTGAAATGTTGAAAAATACAATTCCACTGTGCTACTGTCCATCTCAAATGAGACTGAGCCCAGAGAAATCAGCGATGTTTCTGGTCAGTGTTGATGTATGGCTTCTGCTTTGCATAGTAAAACCTTAAAGGGACACTGAACCCAAATTTTTTCTTTTGTGATTCAGATGGAGTATGCAATTTTAAGCAACGTTCTAATTTACTCCTATTATCAAATTGTCTTCATTCTCTTGGTATCTTTATTTGAAAAGCAAGAATGTAAGTTTAGAAGCCGGCCCATTTTTGGTCAACAACCTGGGTTGTTGTTGCTGATTGGTGGATAAATTCACCCACCAATAAACAAGTGCTGTTTAGGGTCTGAACCAAAAAGTGTCTGACTCCTTAGCTTAGATGCCTTCTTTTTCAAATTAAGATAGCAAGAGAACAAAGAAACATTTATAATAGGAGTAAATTAGAAAGTGGTTTAAGATTGCATGCTCTATCTGAATCATGAAAAAACTATTTGGGTTCAGTATCCCTTTAACTTGCATCTGTGGATGCAGCGGCAAATGGTGTTGACTGACAAAGGTTTACCAAAGTATTCCCTAGCCCATGTCAGGATATCCATTACAGACACATGACGGTTTTTGAGACAGTGACATCTGAGGGATCGGAGATCACATGCATTCAGAAGTGGTTTTCGGTCTTGCCCTTTACGCACCGAGATTTGACCGGATTCCTTGAATCTTTTAATTATATTGTGCACTGTAGAAGGGGAAATGCCCAAAATCCTACCGATTTGTCTTTGGGGAATGTTATTCTCAAAGTGTTGGATCGTTCGCTGACGCATCTGTTGGCAGATTAGTGAGCACTGACCCATCCTTGCTCTTGAAGGACTAGGCCTGATTTGTAGGCTACTTATACTAATATATACTATGATTACATGATTGCCTTACTTGTTTCACATCACCTTCTTATTTCAGCTTGTCACATCGCTATTAGTTCTAAATTGCTCTATCCCAATTTTTTTCGAACGTGTTGCAGTCATCAGATTTAAAATGAGTGTATATTTTCAAAAATACATTAAATTCACAAAGTAAAACATCAAATAATGTGTTAATAATACAGTACAGGGTGAACTGAATTTTCAAATTACTCTTTTTGTTTGTTTTTTGCATTTGTATTTTTCGGAACTGAGGTTGTGTATATATATACTACACATTTTCTTGCACTTGATCTCCCAGTGAACAAGAAGATGTTGTTTTAAAGTTTGTATCATAATAAAAAGGATGTTTTATTCTGATTAAATCCGGTGAGTGCAGTGTTCTGTTCGGGAGGAATGATGGAGTACAAGACTGCTATATATATATATATATATATATATATATATATATACAGTATCTATATTTTTATACATATATATATATATGTAGAGTTGTACCTGCTCCTAGGGGTTAATATAATTCGCCAATAAGTATTGAAAAAAACCACTAAAATAGTACTTGGAGTTTTTTCATTGCACTGAGGTCTAAATAGTAAAATGCAAAGGCCTAGATTTGGAGTTTGGCGGTAGCCGTGAAAACCAGCGTTAGAGGCTCCTAACGCTGGTTTTAGGCTACCTCCGGTATTTGGAGTCAGTCAAAAAAGGGTCTAACGCTCATTTTTCAGCCGCGACTTTTCCATACCGCAGATCCCCTTACGTCAATTGCGTATCCTATCTTTTCAATGGGATCTTTCTAACTCCGGTATTTAGAGTCGTGTCTGAAGTGAGCATTAGAAATCTAACGACAAAACTCCAGCCGCAGAAAAAAGTCAGTAGTTAAGAGCTTTCTGGGCTAACGCCGGTTCATAAAGCTCTTAACTACTGTGCTCTAAAGTACACTAACACCCATAAACTACCTATGTACCCCTAAACCGAGGTCCCCCCACATCGCCGCAACTCGATTAAATTTTTTTAACCCCTAATCTGCTGACCGCCACCTACGTTATCCTTATGTACCCCTAATCTGCTGCCCCTAACACAGCCGACCCCTATATTATATTTATTAACCCCTAACCTGCCCCCCACAACGTCGCCGCCAGCTACCTACACGTATTAACCCCTAATCTGCCATCCGCACGCTGCCCCCAACTACATTATAGCTATGTACCCCTAATCGGCTGCCCTAACATCGCCGACCCCTATATTATATTTATTAACCCCTAACCTGCCCCCCACAAGGTCGCCGCCCCCTACCTACAATAATTAACCCCTAATCTGCCGACCGCAAAGAGCCGCCACCTACATTATAGCTATGTACCCCTAATCTGCTGCCCCTAACACCGCCGACCCCTATATTATATTTATTAACCCCTAATCTGCCCTCCCTAACATCGCCGACACCTAACTTCAATTATTAACCCCTAATCTGCCGACCGAATCTCGCCGCTATTCTAAAAAATGTATTAACCCCTAAAGCTAAGTCTAACCCTAACACTAACACCCCCCTAAGTTAAATATAATTTAAATCTAACGAAATTAATTAACTCTTATTAAATAAATTATTCCTATTTAAAGCTAAATACTTACCTGTAAAATAAATCCTAATATAGCTACAATATAAATTATAATTATATTATAGCTATTTTAGGATTAATATTTATTTTACAGGTAACTTTGTATTTATTTTAACCAGGTACAATAGCTATTAAATAGTTAAGAACTATTTAATAGCTAAAATAGTTAAAATAATTACAAAATTACCTGTAAAATAAATCCTAACCTAAGTTACAATTAAACCTAACACTACACTATCAATAAATTAATTAAATACAATACCTACAAATAACTACAATGAAATAAACTAACTAAAGTACAAAAAATAAAAAAGAACTAAGTTACAAAAAATAAAAAAATATTTACAAACATAAGAAAAATATTACAACAATTTTAAACTAATTACACCTACTCTAAGCCCCCTAATAAAATAACAAAGCCCCCCAAAATAAAAAAATGCCCTACCCTATTCTAAATTACTAAAGTTCAAAGCTCTTTTACCTTACCAGCCCTGAACAGGGCCCTTTGCGGGGCATGCCCCAAGAAGTTCAGCTCTTTTGCCTGTAAAAAAAAACATACAATACCCCCCCCAACATTACAACCCACCACCCACATACCCCTAATCTAACCCAAACCCCCCTTAAATAAACCTAACACTAAGCCCCTGAAGATCTCCCTACCTTGAGTCGTCTTCACCCAGCCGAGCCAAATTCTTCATCCAAGCGGAGCAAGAAGAGGTCCTCCATCCGGTAGAAGTCTTCATCCAAGCGGGGCAGAAGAGGTCTTCCATCCAATTGAAGTCTTCATCCAAGCGGGATCTTCTATCGTCATCCATCCGGAGCGGAGCGGCAGGATCCTGAAGACCTCCGACGCGGAACATCCATCCTGGCCGACGACTGAACGACGAATGACGGTTCCTTTAAATGACGTCATCCAAGATGGCGTCCCTTGAATTCCGATTGGCTGATAGGATTCTATCAGCCAATCGGAATTAAGGTAGGAATATTCTGATTGGCTGATGGAATCAGCCAATCAGAATCAAGTTCAATCCGATTGGCTGATCCAATCAGCCAATCGGATTGAACTTGATTCTGATTGGCTGATTCCATCAGCCAATCAGAATATTCCTACCTTAATTCTGATTGGCTGATAGAATCCTATCAGCCAATCGGAATTCGAGGGACGCCATCTTGGATGACGTCATTTAAAGGAACAGTCATTCGTCGTTCAGTCATCGGCCAGGATGGATGTTTCCGTGTCGGAGGTCTTCAGGATCCTGCCGCTCCGCTCCGGATGGATGACGATAGAAGATCCCGCTTGGGTGAAGACTTCAATCGGATGGAAGACCTCTTCTGCCCCGCTTGGATGAAGACTTCTACCGGATGGAGGACCTCTTCTTGCTCCGCTTGGATGAAGAATTTGGCTCGGCTGGGTGAACACGACTCAAGGTAGGGAGATCTTCAGGGGGGGCTTAGTGTCAGGTTTATTTAAGGGGGGTTTGGGTTAGATTAGGGGTATGTGGGTGGTGGGTTGTAATGTTGGGGGGGGTATTGTATGTTTTTTTTTACAGGCAAAAGAGCTGAACTTCTTGGGGCATGCCCCGCAAAGGGCCCTGTTCAGGGCTGGTAAGGTAAAAGAGCTTTGAACTTTAGTAATTTAGAATAGGGTAGGGCATTTTTTTATTTTGGGGGCTTTGTTATTTTATTAGGGGGCTTAGAGTCGGTGTAATTAGTTTAAAATTGTTGTAATATTTTTCTTATGTTTGTAAATATTTTTTTATTTTTTGTAACTTAGTTCTTTTTTATTTTTTGTACTTTAGTTAGTTTATTTCATTGTAGTTATTTGTAGGTATTGTATTTAATTAATTTATTGATAGTGTAGTGTTAGGTTTAATTGTAACTTAGGTTAGGATTTATTTTACAGGTAATTTTGTAATTATTTTAACTATTTTAGCTATTAAATAGTTCTTAACTATTTAATAGCTATTGTACCTGGTTAAAATAAATAAAAAGTTACCTGTAAAATAAATATTAATCCTAAAATAGCTATAATATAATTATAATTTATATTGTAGCTATATTAGGATTTATTTTACAGGTAAGTATTTAGCTTTAAATAGGAATACATTATTTAATAAGAGTTAATTAATTTCGTTAGATTTAAATTATATTTAACTTAGGGGGGTGTTAGTGTTAGGGTTAGACTTAGCTTTAGGGGTTAATACATTTATTAGAATAGCGGCGATATTCGGTCGGCAGATTAGGGGTTAATAATTGAAGTTAGGTGTCAGCGATGTTAGGGAGGGCAGATTAGTGGTTAATACTATTTATGATAGGGTTAGTGAGGCGGATTAGGGGTTAATAACTTTATAATAATAGCGGTGCGGTCCGGTCGGCAGATTAGGGGTTAATAAGTGTAGGCAGGTGGAGGCGACGTTGTGGGGGGCAGATTAGGGGTTAATAAATATAATATAGGGGTCGGCGATGTTAGGGCAGCAGATTAGGGGTACATAGGGATAATGTAATTAGCGGCGGTTTACGTAGCGGCAGATTAGGGGTTAATAATAATATGCAGGGGTCAGCGATAGGGGGGGCGGCAGATTAGGGGTTAATAAGTGTAAGGTTAGGGGTGTTTAGACTCGGGGTACATGTTAGAGTGTTAGGTGCATACGTAGGAAGTGTTTCCCCATAGCAAACAATGGGGCTGCGTCAGGAGCTGAACGCGGCTTTTTTGCAGGTGTTAGGTTTTTTTTCAGCTCAAACAGCCCCATTGTTTCCTATGGGGGAATCGTGCACAAGCACGTTTTTGAGGCTGGCCGCGTCCGTAAGCAACTCTGGTATCGAGAGTTGCATTTGCGTTAAATATGCTCTACGCTCCTTTTTTGGAGCCTAACGCTGACATTATATGGACTCTCAATACCAGAGTTATTTTAAAGGAGCGGCCAGAAAAAAGCCAGCGTTAGCTACGCGGGTCGTTACCGACAAAACTCTAAATCTAGCCGTTAGTTAACGATAGTAGACCTTATCCAGCACAACTTATGTACAGCCACAATTAATGAAAACTGAACAGCGGTATAAAAAAAGACAAACCATCTACCGGATTGTAAACCAAAAAAAAGTTATATTATTAATCCATACAAATATATACAGTAAGCAAAGGGTAAAGCATCACACTGACATCTAAGTATTACTATGTGGGGTACCCCAAATTTGACACATATATTAGCATCCCGTAATGCCTAGTGAGATTAGCCAGGAGAGTATCAGACATACACCAATGTATACTTATGGTAACATTCAATACACATAAACCACATAGAATCTGATCATATTTGGCAAATAAATTGTTGCAAATTACTCAGTCGGCAGATATATTGCCATAAACTTGTAACAAAGTTCCCATTCAGGAAAAAGTGCACGTAAGGAATTGCTCAGTCCCAGCTGTAAGTGTAACCACGTTTTTTGTAGCAACTATCCTCCTAGAGTGTTGCGAAAGTTAGAGGATTTGATAATGCTTAAAGCTCACTGGACCACCCATCTTGACCCTCCCAGAGCTTCCTCCTACACATAACTCACCGGACCAGTGCTGTACGATTGTTCCAATGCCATTGTTCTTAACACACTTGATCCTTCCAGAGCTATAAGAATTCACTGCTCACCAGGGGCAAGTGGCATCACCAGCAAAAGCCAGCAACGCCGGTTTTTACACAGTTTTGGTATCACATATACCGCACCGCATATATATGCGGCACGTATATTTCATCCGTCGGCCGCAATTTTTACTCCTATAAGCTAACTTAGATCCGCGTCGCAAATCGGTATCACATATTCAGTGCAAGGACTTATGCAGTGAAAATTGATATATTTTACTCCATTTTCACCTCGCCACACATAGGCAGGCAAAGCAAGCCTTGCGCTGAGTATGTGAGCACCGTAACTCCCGTAACTGCCTGAAAATATTAACTAACACCTAACGCATGCGCATTATCTATCTACCTCCTGAAAATAACTAACACCTAACGCATGTGCAATATCTATCTGTCAACCGCAATCCCCCTCCACAGTAACTAATAAACTATATTAACCCCTAATCCGCAAACCCCCACATCGCAAAACTTCTAATTAACCTATTAACCCCTAAAGCGCCATCACCCCACAATGCAATATACCTTAATAAACTATTAACCCCTAATCCACCAATCACCCATATCTAAGGAACCTATTAAAACTATTAACCCCTAAACTGCCTTCCCCAACCAACTTAATTAACCTATTAACCCCTAATCCGCCAAATCCACATAACGCAAATAACTAAATTACTAAGCCCCCTAACCTAACACCCCCTAAATTAACACCAATTACCTATATTAAAAACTTCTAAGCTACAAACAATTAAAATAAAAAAGCTAACATTACTTAAAAATAAAAACAACTAAAATTAAATTAATCTAAGATTAATAAAATCTAACATTACAGAAAATAATAAGATGATTTGAACAGCCAAAAGGATTTTAGTAGCTCAAATCCAATTGGCTGATTTGAATTTGAAGAATCAAATCAGCCAATAGGAATTCAAGGTACCCCATATTATAACGCGTACCTTGAATTAAATCCTCAGTGTGCGGAGGTGATTGTACGAAGAGGTTCGCATGCTCCATGGCTCCGTGGTCGCCGGTCTTTATTTCCACGGTCACCGGTCTTCAGTTCCGCCTTCTGCTCCGCACCAGCTTGTTCCTGGAAGAAGATAGAAGAGGTCTTCACTTGGAAGAAGACTTCAGCGCCGGACTTCATGAACCGTGAGTACCTATCTGGGAGTTAGACTTAGGCTTTTTTTCTTTTTTTTTTTAGATAAGGGTTTTAATGGGCACTCTTAAAAGAGCTGAATGCCCTTTTAAGTTCAGTAAAAGAGCTGAATGCCCTTTTTAGGGCAATGCCCATACAAAAGCATTAGATAAGGGGGTGTTTTTATTTTGGGCTGCTTTTTTATTTTCATAGGGATTAGGTTTAATTTTTTTTTATTTTGGATAATTTTGTTTACTATTTTCTGTAATGTTAGATTTTCTTATTTTTTGTAATCTTAGATTAATTTAATCTTAGTTTTTTTTTAAGTAATGTTAGCTTTTTTATTTTAATTGTTTGTAACTGACATTTTTAATTTAGGTAATTGGGGTTAATTTAGGGGGTGTTAGGTTAGGGGGTTTAATAATTTAATTAGTTATTTGCGTTGTGTGGGTTTAGTGGTTTAGGGGTTAATAGTTTTATTAGGGTTATTGCGTTGTGTGGGTTTGGCGGATTAGGGGTTAATAGATTTATAAGGTTTCTTGCGATGTGGGTCAATGGCGGATTAGTGGTTAATAGTTTTAATAGGGACTTTGCGATGTGGGTTAATGGTGAATTAGGGGTTAATACTTTTATGAGGAAGTTTGTGATGTTGGGGTTGGCGGATTTAGGGGTTAATACTTTTACTAGGTAGATCGCGATGTGGGTGAATAGCAGATTAGGGGTTAATACATTTATTAGGTAGATTGTGATGTGTGTGAATGGCAGATTAGGTGTTAATAGTTTAATTCGGCTTATTGCATGTGGGGGGTTGTTGGTTTAGGGGTTAATACTTTGATGGCGAATATAGGGGTTTTACGTGTCAGGTTTAATTTTGGGAGGCGGGTTAGACTTTTACGGGAGATTTGACTTTTTTTTTATTTTCTTAGGTGCCGGCAGTTTCTAAAGTGCTGTAAGTCACTGGCGACTCCAGAAATATTTAAACTCATTTCTTGACATCGCTAGGTTATCTGACTTACGGCACTTTATGAACTGCACTTTATGAACTGATATAAATAGATCAGTCATTTAGAAATGGAGCATAGTTCATCTCCTCATTAAGACCAAGTGGATGCAGTGAATTCATATTATATATCCACTTGCATTCAGCTTTTAGAAGCAATCTATCAATATATCCTCCTCTAGATTTAAGATCAATTAGTTTAAGTCCCATCCAATGGTAATCTGTATCTTTCCCATTGTGATATTCCAAAAAAGTCTTGCTATCCCACTGCTCTTAATTCTCCTATTAATGATATCACTATGGTGCTCTTTAAATCGTTCATGTAATTCTCTATAGGTTTGGTCTGTTGGTGAGAGTGCACCTAACTTTGAAGGTGCACTCTCACCAACAGACCACAACTGCTAGGGTGCTATAAAAGTCTTGCACATCATTCCAGAACCAAGCACTCACTAAAAGGTTTATTCTGTGTGTAACATTTTGGGACAATGCAGTGCCCTCTATTCAGACAAAAGAAGAGATACTGTGCTGTCCCGAAACGTTACACACAGAATAAACCATTTACTGCCTAAAGACCAGTGAGTACTTGGTTCTGGAATGATATATATATATATATATATATATATATATATATATATATATATATATATATATATATATATATATATATATATATATATATATTAATAATTAAATACAACCACACATAAACACAGACAATGATTAATCAAGTCATGCAGAAAATGTGAAACAAAATAAGATGACTGTTTTTTCTTTCTCTCTGTCAATTACCCAGCTGACCTCAGATAAAATGACAATGGGGACATCAGTGGATATTAAAACCTTTTCATAAATGAAGCTTTCTTTTTATTCCACTGTATCAATTATTAAACTACAATCTTTAGATTTAGTCATTAGAGGGAAGGTTTGTATATTTTGCCGTATTAAAAGTTATGTGGATCAATGAGCATTTAAAAGTAGAATGAATAGACATGCAGTTAATACTGCTTGGTTATGTATGTAATATATACATAAATCTGTTCAGAGTTTAATTTGCATTACACATACACAAGTTAATCACTATACTTTATTTTTATTTTATTAAAAAAAAACTATAAGAAATGTGACACAGACATTTTTGGGGCATTTTTGAGTTGAAAAAGTAATTTTCAATGTAAAGAGATTACAGTAGCCAACCCTATAGCAAAAAAATGTTGTACTAATCTTTATGAAATTCAGCATGCAGACATATTTTTTTGTCTGAAAATGAGCAGCGGTTGCTGAGATATAAAGATTAATAAGTGAAAAAGTGCACCAGTGAACAGTAGGATGTACCGTATACATAATCAGCAGTCAGACTACACACTAAATACACAATTTGTTTAAAAAAAAATTTGGGCTAGATTACAAGTGGAGCGCTAATTTATTGCGTGCCCGTTTATAGGTGCGCAATAAATAACCAGCCATTAAAAGTGGAGGGAGCTCGCGGTAGCAATTAGCGCTCAGAAAATTAACCAGAGAACAGATTTCTGGTTAATTTTCAAAAAGTGCCCTAATTGGCCCCAAATGTAAGAGTCTTTTAGTTTTTTATTTAAAAAGTAGCATTTTTTTAAATAAAAAACTACTGCACAAAGCAGTTTTTAGGGGTTAAAAGTGGCAGGTGTGGGGTTTTAAAAAAAAAAAATGGCACTGAAAGGTGCCTTTACATTGCGGTCTATGGGGAACTGTGCGTTCCCTGTAAATATATATGGATATGCTTATATACATATATCTTTATGTGTTAATATATGTATATACACATATAAACACATAAATATATATGTTTATAATGATATATTCCAAACAGTGGTGTAAGTGCACTCTCGCCAACTTTTGCAGCTTGTCAGGGTGCTATAAGGTTAATAATAGAATGTAGCAAAAAAGCACTCACTGAACAGTTCCAACTGTGACAAAAAGTTTTAATTCAAAATAGTGATGTTTCGGGACAGCAACAGTCCCTTCCTCTGACAAATCAACAATGTGAAAATGCAGGCCTTAAATAGGCACCAAACATATATATATATATATATATATATATATATATATATATATATATATATATATGTATTTACACATTGCTGCTCAACGCTGTGCGACACACCCCCTTCACTGCACTAGGTTCTCATGCCGTGTCCCATTGGAGCCTATGGAAGCACGTTCTCGCATTTGCATTGCGGCTAACTTGTAATATCAGTCCACATATGCGTGCTCTGGTATTACTAAGTGCAGCGCAAATATTGCTTTTGCAAAAGTAATCTAGCCACATATTTAAAAAATAGTGTTCAGGAACATGTTAATCCCTGCAATTGTAATAAAAATTAACATGCATTGGCCACCCAAATCCTATTAACAAGCCTGTCTGGTTTGGTTCTAGTATGGACTGGTCTATTAATATAACTGTTAAAGATATTTTTGTATTAATCTCATTTATTGATGACTTTTCTTATTACAATACACATTTGGCACAAATGGAATACCAGCCAATAAAAACATTGTAAAAAACCCTAAACATTTACAAGTTGATACAGTAAGCAAAGTATATTTATTTTAATTTGCAAACAGCTCAACAGACATGGGGTCATTATAGAATGTTAACTTTGATTGGACCAGCAGTCACATCGCAGAGTTCTATGCTTCCAGATGGCTGGTAACTGAGCAAAGGAAGCCGTAAGTTGGACTGGGCATGCCAAGGGTGTCAGTTTGAAAATGGAAATTTGAATGAGAAGCCACATATACCTCCAATTTTGAGGTAACCTCTATAGTTATGGTGATAACCTGCCACAACTAGTTACAATGGACTTTTTTTTTATAAGGATGAGGGGCAGTTTTATAGCCTATATGCCCCCCCCATAAAACACAAAGGTACATAATACCCCACTTTTGGAGGTGAGGATTCTCTTTACAAAAAGGGGTCTTTTGGTTTTAAGAACAGTACGCAGGTGATTGCCAAAAAAATAAAAATAATTATTATTAAATGTATTTTCTTACGGCTTGAAGTTGCTTTACAGAAGCCCATACCGCTTGAAGACAGCATATCCCACACATTAAAAAATAAATTGGCTGCAAATGTGCACAGGGCGGCATTGTACAAGTATTTCACCAGAAATGCTTGTGCAATTTTAAATGCCGACAGCGTATGCTGTCGGTATTTAGCAATGCTAGGCAGACATGATTCGATGCAGCGAATCATGTCCGCCCAGCATTTAATAAATTGGCCCCTAAATGTGGAACCATTAAAGGAACAGTTATTCCAACATTTTCTCCCCTTTAATTTGTTTTCAATGATCCACTTTACCTGCTGGAGTGTATTAAATTGTTTACAAGAATTTCCATTACCCTTATATTGGCATTTTAAATACTACTGGAAATTACATAACATACAAATTTTACATTGCTTATGCTGTGTTTATTGATTTTTTTATTTGTTTTTATTTTGTTTTATTTCTGCAAAATGTTATTTTATAAAAGGTAAAAGGGCTTTGTTAGTTAAAACAAAAATACTGGAAAAGCACTGGAATTGTTATTTAAATGCAGTGCAAAAGACTATAAATTGCTTTAGCATATAGGTGTGAATTAGCACAGCAATAAAGGGTTAATAGTAACAAGCTTTGTTCAGCCACAAAGAGGTTAAACAAATAACATTCCTTTTTTGGGTACATTGTGTCAAATCCATTAATTAACTGAAACAATATGAAAGACTTTGCACAAAATCACAGAGCTCAGCAAATGTTATTGCTTTCAATTGGATGTCTTCAATGTTCAAGCAAAACTGCTAACAAACCCCCTCTTTAGTGACGACTGGCTGGAAAGTGCTCTGTGTTGAAGTCTTTCATTGATTTTCTATCAGAGCTAATGGCTTCCGAAGCTGTTCTTTAGACTGTGTCCAGTTTTTACTCCAGACGTAAATTTTGAAAGTTTGACAGAGGAGCAGTCAAAAAAAGCATCTAGCTGCACTTTTCTGTCCAACAGTCAGACAAACGGTAGTAAAATAAAAAATATAGTAGGTATAGGAAGTGCTCTGCATAGACGGTTTTAAAAGACAAAATATATTAAGCCGCCCCTCATAATGACATATACATATATTTGTGCAAGTTTTGATTGATTGTATCAACTAAGTTTTGGTTTCAGGGACATAATAATTGAGCAGCCTACCTTCTCACTATACCCAATCATATATCATGTCAGGGTTAATTAGGTGATGTACAAATTAACCTATTATTGTTCTCCATAGATGTTTTTCACATAGTTTGCAAACGTAGCCAAGGTGGGAGTGTGCAATATTACAGCTTTTAAATGCATTTTGTATTTGAATATATGATACATAGGACTCACCTATGGGGTTTGATTCTATTAACTACAAGTTTTAATGGGAGACCACAATATGGCAAATATTCCCAATTGAGCTTTCTACTTACCTCACTGGACTGAGGTTAACACAAGTGAGTGCACTACCAATGGGTTTAAAGAAATCCACATTTATACAATATCCAAGACCTCAGAGTTTCTATAGTAATTTCTCCGTATCAGACCAGGGGGCCGAATTATCAAGCTCCAAATGGAGCTTGATGCCCCTGTTTCCATGCAAACCTTCAGTCTCACCGGAAACAGAAGTTATGAAGCAGCGGTCTAAGTTGATATATATCATTTTGTGCACATATGTTTGTTCACTTCAATCTCATGCACTTTGTATATTATTTTACTTTTTAACACTAATGATGTGCACCCAGCTCGTATATAATTTTATACATTTTTAAATGCTCCATAACTTGTCCACCTGCTCTGAGTCAGCGGACAGAAATCAACCCGATCTCATACAATAGGGTTGATTGACACCCCCTGCTAGCGCCGATTGGCAGCGAATCTGCGGGGAGCGGCATTGCACAAGCAGTTCACTAGAACTGCTTGTGCAATGATAAATGCTGACAGCATATGCTATCGGCATTTATCGATGTGCACGGATATGATACCTTACATCGTATCATGTCCGCTCGCACTATGATAAATTGGCCCCTTGAAATTGAAACTCAATTCTCTTAAATACTATGGGGTATATTTATCAAAGCTTCAACTGATAATATGCTGGAATCCCACGTCAAATAATACGCAAGATTGATCCGCCGTAGTTAACAAAGAATCAAGATCGTCAAATGTTAAAAGATCGATGGTTGCGTCATTCAAGATGTTTCAAATTCACATTCGACTCTATTTGACCCTCTTCCCAATTTATCAAACATTCAACAGGTACCCTCGCGTCAATTCCGGCACAGCGTACCTATCATTAAAACCGCCACCCATGAGGCTGTGAATGCCATAGAAATCAATGGGAGTCTGAAAACACAGAAAGGTTATGTTCGATGCTGCAAGACAATGAAGCATAATAGATAATAAAAGTAAAATAGAAACTTTATTAAAATTGCATACTCTTTCTAAATCAAACAATATTATTGCTCCAAACTTAGTGAAAAGCATTGCTCCAAATTTGGTGCACTAGTAGATATAGGGATAAAAATGAAATAAATACATTACTACTTATTGATTATGTTTTACAGAGTGCAGAGCAGGCGGACAAGTTAAGGAGCAGCGGTCCTTGATAATTCGGCCCCCCTTGTCTATCATTACAAAGAAAGGGGATAATATTATTGCTCTAAATTTGGTGTGAAGTATTGCTCCAAATTTGGTACAAAGTATTGATCCAGATTTGGTGCAAAGTATTGCTCAAAACCTGGTGCACTAGTAGATATAGCAATAACAATTGAATAAATACATAACATAATATAGCTAACCCCCCTTTTTTTGATAATTCTATTTGCACCATGTTTAAGGCATGCAATACAAGTCCCACTCTCTACAAATTTGATGCAACACTTTTCGCACCAAATTTGACGCAATACTCCTAAACAACCCACAAACTAGTGAAATGTTCCACCACTTTGATTGGGAAATGCATAATCACATGATTTATGACAGCAGCCAATCTGATTTAAATATACATTTTATACTATCACTAACTGAAATAAATGAACTAAAACTATATTTCTTAGTGTCTGTTTGCTATACCTTTAGAGATATGCTAATGTTTCTCTTAATAATCCCTTATGAATTATTATACCCACTATAAAATATTAACACACAATCACTAGCTTAAATAAACTACCTGCAAGGACATAACTCACAAGTCTTGCTTCAGCAATGCAACTTTTTATTACAATGAGGCTATATAAACATTAATACATCATATGCAGATTAAATATAATTACCCATATGCAGATCACATATAAATACACAGCACTGAATTAAACATCAATATTACACTAATACATGTGCCAACACTATCTAAGTGTGTGTGGCGTGCTGTAATAGAGGTTCTCAGTAAGAAGTACTCACGTGGTGTTATCAGAGCAGCATCCCAAAGAGATAGTTTGTGTTTGTGTAGGGTCTTATATAAGTTTTTATCTATCCCACAATGATGATGTCACTCATATGCAACCCCCTTTGTTCTATCCAGGTATATGGTATCCTATGCCATGAGGTTTTGGGAAGGGCATATAGTCACACAAAGGGTCTCTCTCTCTCTCTCTCTCTCTCTCTCTCTCTCTCTATCTATCTATATATATATATATATATATATATATATATATATATATATATATATATATATTTATATATATATATATATATATTTATATATATATATCTTTTACTTAAACCAGCTGGTCATAATTAGCAGACGGTGTCCTCTGTAGATTCCAAAGTGACTTTTCTCCTCATCCAAGTATATTACACAGCTGAGTTCTTACAGTATTATGCCATATATAATACCACTTCCTGACCACATCTGAATTCAGATTATGACATTATTACATTCCCCCCTATTGGCAATGAAGGTTTCTGTACCCTTTCATTCCAATGTTTGTTTTATATGAGTGAATCTGATGGAAGATTCCTAACCCCACCTATGTGTGATGGCTATATAAGTGTACTAAGGATGCTTCCATTCGCATACCATAATATAATTTGCTAATTTCTGCCACCAGGAAGCACTTGACATCTATGTAAAAGTATGTTCAATTCTTTGTAGTTCCTGTTCCTAATGGTAAAAATTTACATGAACACGTTCCCCAAAATTTTTAAGATGTTCTAGCAACACAGAATCTTTTTGCAATAAGGTTACCCATTTTTGCCAAGGTGCATCATCTACTAATATTGGTGTAATGAGTGGAGCCCCCAAGGTAGCATTATATTTGAGTAACTGTGGGACAGTGAAGTTAAACTGTAGTGAACTTATCCTCACAGGGTACCCAGGTATACAATAAATCCCTGGTGTGATTTGTTCCCTTAAATTACACTTGTCAAATCATACATGCACCTCATCTTTAGGCTTCAAAGAAACAAAACACACCTTTCCTTGTCCTAATGGAAAAATCATATCCTGTGATTAACTTTCTCCACAAAACCATTGCAATATGAGTGATTATGCCAACAGGAATAAAAAATTATTCTTGCCTGGTTGGGTAAACATAATACTTTAAAAGGAAACCTTATGCAGCCAGACATGTCTACCTGTTCCATATGGGAACCATTCCATATAAAATTTAGTAACTCTAACTCATGGTGTAAAACATGAGATTCTGTGACAGGTGTTCCTAGGGAAAACAAATTATACAAATTCTGATAGGTACCATTAGTGGGCATGAGTGAAGTAGCCCTGCATATATTTTCCCTGCAACCTACTCAACTGTTTAACCATAGTTCTTTTTGTTCTGATGCAAAACTGTTAACAACAGGCTGCTCCTACCCTCCCAAAGGTGTATGGTTATTTTCCATAGCCTGTGCTATTAATTTAAAGTCAGTTGATAATTCTGTATGCATGGACATACACACAAAATCCCAGGATACTTCCCTTAACCTACTAATTACTCCTATCAGTATTTCCTCTGTATGTTGAATGGCAGGACCCTGAACCTGAATGACTGTCTGTGTCAGAGTCTCTACCAGGGTGTTTATAATTTGTTGTGTATGAATCCCTTTTGCATTTAACATCCCCTGAGACTGTAAGGTTGTTGTTAAGCTGGATATGTCAATCAAGTTTACCACCCTAACCCTGTTCTCACACCTCCCAAAACTGTATCCACAATATCCCTCCTAGTCCTTCTCCTAGTACCTTCTGCCCATTTAACAAATGTTTTTTCCATAGTGGCATTAATTCTGGAACAATTTTGGTAATGTGTGGAAACTAGCCAATCTATTATTTTAATCTTCCATGTCATAAAATGAAATGTGGCATCCCTCAATACTGGAATTGGCTTGATTGTACTAATTTGAAATGGACCGCTCAAAACAACCCTTTTCCCCTCACACATTGGAGTATTGTCATAATGCTTCCTTTTTGGTGTAGTGATTAAAGTAGAATAGATCAAAGGTGCAAAAGTTCCCTTTTTTGATCTATTCTTAAGTATACTTCAATCCCTCCACCAAAGTTGGAAGCTCCAACTAATCCCTTCTCCAATTTGTTATTCAAATATAACCTTGGTTATATTATAGTTATCGACATTTATAGTGTGAATAGGATTAGCAAATGTAGACACAGAAATACCTTCTCCCACCAGACCTACAGTCCATTTTCCCCAAGCCACCCACTTACATTCCCATTCCACTTTATTACCCTGATTGACCCTCCAAAAACCAGTTAAATTGTCTTGATGTTTTTAGCAAATATTTCAATCCTCCCACCCGCATTAAAAGTCAATTTTACCAAACAATCTTTGTTAAGGTCTTGAGAACTCCAGAAGCTTGTCCATCCTCTGATGATGTTGCTAGAGCTCCATCTACGACTCCTTGTGAGGTTGGTGATTGAAAGTTCATTACAGTCACAAATTGGAAGTTTTTGCAATAACACCCACAAAAATACAAAGAGGTTGGTGGCGATCATTCCTCTCAGGTTCCACATAATGAAATCTGTCAAAAAGATTAAGAGAATATCAGTTCTTAGCAGAAATATCTACAGCTGGGACAACTGTCCCTCTATACAATTTACATTGGTCATCATGGACCCATTTGTAACCAGGCTGCCTTCTGGTTTTCCCAGGGGTTGATCTTTCTATTTTAATCACAGTATTACCCAATTTGTCCAAAATTCTATAAGGCCCTTCCCAATTTGCATCCCAGGGAGAATTTTTGTGAACATTTTTAATCATGATCAATCCCCCCCCCTTCTCAAACAGAGGTGTTTGAGGTGTAGATACAAATTTACAATCTATTGGGGCCATATTAGAGGCAGCGAAAAGTAGCAGTGTGCTCAACTGCTCCTGAATTTGCGAGAGATATTGATCTCTAAACACAGGTTCTCTCAAGGGGGTAGACAATTGTGGTTCACCTGGGTGGCCTAATGCCATCTTTCTCCCTGTCATGAGCTTATAGGGAGAACACTTGGTAGCATTTGATGGTGTAGCTCTAATAGCCATTAGAACTGCTGGAAGATGTGTGACCCATGATTTACCATACTAGGAAAGCATTTTGGACAATTTTGTTTATAATGTGCGATTCATGTGCTCAACTATACCAGAGGATTGGGGATGATATGGTACATGAAATCTTGTCTGTATTCCCAGTAGGGCACAGAGATTTTGCATTACCTAACTTGTAAAATGTGTACCCCTGCCTGATTCAATGAGTGTTGGAAAACCCCACCTTGAGAAAACATGTTCCCACAGTGCTCTGGCAGTAGCCTGTGCAGCATCACAACGAAGTGGAATAGCCTCAACCCATTTTGAAAAAATATCTACAATTACTAGGGCATACCTGAGACCACCCTTTGATAGTGGAAGTGGGCCTATAAAATCAATTTGGATAGCTTTCCAAGGGCCATCTGCTACTGGTATTCTCTGGAGAATGGGTCTCTGACCTTTAGGATGTGGATTTATTTGAGCACAAATGAAACACTCTTGTACACATTTTAAATAGGTTTCTGCTAATTCTGGCCAATGACATTTTTGCCTTAAATGGAATTCTAATGCACTTTGGTCAATATGCCCAAGAAGAGAATGTGTGTGCTGTGTTATAGGTCCCTGCAAATGACTTGGGACCACAAAAAAACAATTTAACTTGTGGATCAGTGGGATTGGAGTAACATATTAACCCATTACAAATTGAATAACCATTTGGGAGTGGTTGCTCTTCCTGTAACAGAGGGAAAAGGTTAGGATATTTAGCTTGTTCTGTTTGCAAATCAGGTACCTCTGGATCTATCATTGTAATCTTTGTTATGTGTGCCATTGTATCTTTAGATGCAACATGCTCTCTCCATGCTTCCTGTGTCTCACTGTCATTCTCATCTGATTGCCATGGTTCCCCATCTAAAGCTGCCTGTTTGACTAACATGTCCACATGTGCATTCCCTTGTGAATGTTCATCTGTGAAATGTGTGTGTGCCTTATCTTTAACAATGGCTGACTGCAATGGGTGCTGTGTTCCCCAATCTACCAATTTCTTAAGGGCTTGACCATGTGACAATGGTTTGCTTGCTGAGTCTACCATACCCTTAGATTCCAAATTTGTAAGTACTCTGTCAGTGATCGGGTAACATAGGCACTGTCACTGTATATACAAATGTCTTGTGTGTCAAACTTGTGGCAAGTCATAGAAATGGCTTCTAATTCTGCTCTCTGTGCTGAGAATGATCGTGGTAGCATAAATTTAAGAGCTTATTGTTGAGATGGGACCCAAATAGCAAAACCAGTATTAAATTGACCATCCTGACAAAATCTTGAACCATCTACATACATTTGTAAATCTTGAGGAGAAGGTTTGTCTTTGAACAATTTATGAGGTGATTTGCATTGTGTTGTACAGTGATGTCACAATGTTGCCAATCTATTAACTACATAGTCACTCTTTGTGTTGAAACCCCAATTAATGATTTGTCCAACAACAGTTTTATAGGGGTGTGTGGTGTTTGGAGGATGAGCTTCCCAATTCCCACTATATGCTCAGTAGCCTGAACTGACCAATGCACCCCTAACAAAGCCTTGATACATGAGTCATATCCTTTCTCTACTGGAGTAAGAAGTCTGGAAAAATAGCGAACAGGCCTCCATTTTTCAGCCTTCTCCTGCAGTAGGACTGTGGAAATAGATGTGTCAAATGTGCATGTTTGTTAAGCAAACAGGGCCTCCCTCTCCACTGTGGCAAGGGCAGGGGCTGATGCTAAACCTTCCTTTAACACTTTAAATGCTTCCTCATGTTCTGCACTCCAAGGAATTGTCCCAACATCCTCCCCTTTCAAAAGATCATAGAGAGGTTTTGCTTTTTCAGCAAACCCTTCAATAAAATCATGAGAAACATTTACCAAGCCTAAGAATTGTCTTAAGGACTGCCTATGCAAAGGTCTAGGCACCTGAAGTATGGCTGTAACTCGTTCTCTAGTAGGGCATATTGTACCCCTTTGGATTGATACTCCAAAAATGTCACCTTTTGTCTCATTAATTGTACCTTTGAAGTGTTTAACTTGAGGCCAGATTCAGCAATCAAGTCAAACAGTTCATTCAGCCGCTCCAAATGTTACTCTACTGTCTCTATAACAAAATATCATCTACATACTGTATGATACTTTCTGGGACTGAGAATGTTTTTAATACCTCTGCTAATGCTTGGTGAAAGTATGTTGGAGAGCTTTGAAATCCCTGAGGCAGCAAATTGAATAATATTGCATGTTAGCAAAGCAAAAAACCAACGTATATTGGCACTCTGGGGCTAATCTGACACTCCAAAAACCATTACTTATATCCAGAACGGAATACCACCTGAATGTGGCACTCAGTTTGGATACAACTTCAGGAGTAGAAGCAACTAAATGTGTAACAGGTGGGGTAACTTTATTCACCATATGAAAATCAGCAGTTAACCTCCAAGTATTATTTGCTTTCTTTACTGGCCACAAAGGAGAATTATTAGCTGACTAATAATTTGCCTTACAGGTTCAATAGCTTCTGCTGGAAAAAGATGCTGTCTTTGTGGAGGGGGGGTCAGGGACTACAATATTGATTTTAATGCCTTTTAATATGCCACAATCATTCTTATGTTGAACCCATATGTCAGGGAAATCAATGACCAATCTCTTCAAATCAGGGTGACTTTCAGTATCCGGCCACACCCTTTCTGAAGGAATTGATGCAATGGATGCTATATGACTAATTATCTTCTTGTTACCTGTGATGTTAATTCACTTTATACAAACATTAATCACCAACTTGGTCTTGCAGCAACTAAATATTTTTTAGATGAAGATGCACAAATAGCAGAGACACAGAAAGTATTTATATTAAACTGTATTGATTTTATACTTAATAACAACATCTTCTTGTTTAATAAACAATTATTTAGGCAAATTAAAGGTACAGCGATGGGCACGAGGTTCACCCCCAGTTATGCTAATTTATTTATGGGGCATTTTGAAAAACTATTCATCAACCAAAATAACTGGGAGGCGAACATCATGCTTTATAATTGCTACATAGATGATATCTTCATAATCTGGAGAGGAGATGTTGAATTGTTGGAGATTTTTATTGAAGATCTGAATATAAATAACTTTGGACTAAGTTTTACACATGAATTTAGCTGTAACAAAATCCATTTCTTGGATATAGAGATAGAGATTCATAATAATCAGATTAATACGAGCACATATTTTAAACTCATTGATGCCAATAATTATATTCACAATGAGAGCTGTCATCTTGAAAGATGGAAATCTAATATTCCAAAGAGTCAATGTTTACGTATTAAAAAAAAAACTGTTCAAATATGGATACATTTGAATCTCAAACCGAAATACGCACTGAAAGATTCAAAGAGAAAGGATATAACATGCAAATTATACAAAATGCCAAACAAGAAGTTAAACACATAGATAGAAACACGCTACTTAATCCCAGACAAAAACAAATTTTACAAACATCCAATAAGGGGGACCCTTTATTTTTTTCTGTATTTATCAGTTACCTACATGTGATGTCACACAGTACAGCTACTGACCATCTGTTTTTATCAGGTACCTACATGTGATGTCACACAGTACAGCTACTGACCATCTGTATTTATCAGGTACCTACACGTGATGTCACTCAGTACAGCTCCTGACCATCTGTATTTATCAGGTACCTACATGTGATGTCACACAGTACAGCTCCTGACCATCTGTATTTATCAGGTACCTACATGTGATGTCACACAGTACAGCTCCTGACCATCTGTATTTATCAGGTACCTACACGTGATGTCACTCAGTACAGCTCCTGACCATCTGTATTTATCAGGTACCTACACGTGATGTCACTCAGTACAGCTACTAACCATCTGTATTTATCAGGTACCTACACGTGATGTCACACAGTACAGCTCCTGACCATCTGTATTTATCAGGTACCTACATGTGATGTCACACAGTACAGCTACTGACCATCTGTATTTATCAGGTACCTACACGAGATGTCACTCAGTACAGCTCCTGACCATCTGTATTTATCAAAAAGGTTGTAGGGGACAAATAGGCCATGAAGTAGTGCTTTTTACATTTGACAGGAGGTTTATATATTGAGTAACAAAGGATATGCAAGCTTGGGTGCCTTGATTAACCAATAAGTGGCACATTTGTGCATTTGTATGGACGGTAAAGCTGACAGCAAACCCTGTAATCTTGAGCAAGATTTCCCTGTTTGCTTATGAGCGATAAAAAATACAATTATGTAAACAGCTTAATAATGCACTTGCACACAAATTATCTTTAATTAAAACTAATTATTTGTTACAAAGATTTTTTTTTCCTCTCCTTTTTTGTTGATGTTTGAACGTGTGTGTGTGGGGGGGGGGAGTGGGGGGGTGCCACGGGAGTAGCCCACACAGGGTGCCTGAACCCCTAAGGCAGGCCCTGAAGAAAATTAAGCAAAATAAATAATAGACATAAATAGGAAAGTTGTTTAAAATTTTGAGTTTCATGTCCAATTAAGTGCTACAGAGCTCCAATCCTGTTACTCCCAGGGAAAGCTGCCAGTAAGCAGATAGGGATTCACAGGCAATTCTACAAGGAGGCGTATTACACTGCCTCAGCAAGCTATCTAATTGAGCAGGAGTTGCAGCACACCACGTGACCTACAAGGTTGATGATCCCACAGTAAGATGATGGCTGCAGAAGGAGGAGCAAGCATAATCTCAAAAAGATGGATTCTTACATAATTAAAGAGACAGTCTGGTCAAAATTTAATTTTCATGATTCACATAGGGAATTCAATTTTAAATAACTTTCCATTTTAATTTTATCATCCAAATTGATTTGTTCTTTTGATATTCTTTGTTAAAAGCTGATATAGCATATGCTAATTTCTAAGCTCTTGGAGGCTGCCTCTTATCTCAGTGCATTTGACAATTTTTTACAACTAGTCAGCGCTAGTTCATTTGTGTCATATAGATAGCATTTTGCTTACTCCAGTGGAGTTACTTGTGAGACAGCATTGATTGGCTAAAATGCAAGTTTGTCAAATTAACTTAAATAAGGGGGCAGTATGCAGAGGCTTAGAGTCAAGGTAATAACAGAAGTAAAAAGTATATTACTTTAACAGTGTTGGTTATGTAAAACTGGGGAATGGGTAATAAAGGGATTATCTATCTTTTTAAACAATAACAATTCTGGAGTAGACTGTCCCTTTAACAGAAATGTTATAGTATTTTACAGCATAGGAAAGTCAAGCTTATCACAGTAATCTGTGCATGCTCCATTGCAAATTCTATAGCCTTCCTTTGAGTAGCTGGGATCTGGACCCAGTGACCTGTGACATAGTTTGCTTAGTTTATAGCGATCCTTTCACAGGTGGATAGTTGCTCATGACAGGTGCAATAACAGCTGTGTGTGCCCGTATGATTTTTATAGAAAGTCATGGATCCTTCACTCTGCCCAGATAGGATCATCACAACAACCTATTTAAATACAGATGGGAGAGAAGACATTAGCTGATTAAATATAAGGTTGGCAAAAGTTGTCATACAAATATAATTCTATAAATAGGCAAATGTATGTTTTATTTTGGACAAAAATATTTTTTACTATTAAACTTAGTGGCTTACCTCTGGCTGTCTTGGTGCACTGTTTGAGAAACACTGGACTTGGTTATGCTATATGATGATCCTGGTGTTCTTGATCCCTGACCCCTATTTTTGGCCTAACCTTGCACTGACTTCTGAATTTTGATTTATGCATGACCCTTTGCTGCCTGAATTCTACTGTTTACCAAGGCTGCTGATTTTTTTTAACTATGTTCCTTACTATAAATCTAGATCATCCCATTGTACTGCTGGTTACCAAGTGATCTTTAGGCCCCCAAACCAAGCTTGTCTTCAACCTGCACATTAAAACCAATCTCTAGAATGAAAAGCAGTCAGCCAGTAGAGGGTAATCAGCAGGGTAGTTAGAATTAAATACCAGATTAACAGACAGAAACCACATCACACCAAAAAGTATTAAAAGCAGAATAGCCCAATGTAGCGTTCCAAAGGTCAGAAGCCAGGTAGTCAGTCCCTAAAGCACAGTATAGGAAAGGATGAAGCGAAGAGCATAAATCAGGACCCAAACCAGGTTCATGATAAATGAAACTGGTCAGGAGCAGGAAAGCCAAGCTCTCCATAATGAGTCACCAAGCATAGAACTGTCATCAGTAAGGGTCTTTTAAAACCTCCCTCAGAGGCCTTTGTGACAAAACCCCTGCAGGGTCATTTCACATGCTAAGATCATAGGTAGTGCTACCTTTAGCGCAGGTAACCGTATCCAGAATACCATTAACTTCTAAGTGAACCTCAGCCACGCTATCCATAGCAAAGGTCAGTGCATCTTCATAACTAACTTCAGTAGAACCCCCAGCCGTGCTATCAATATTGAACTTCTCCTTAGCCACCACGCTAACTGAAGAAAAGGGTAAGAGAGAAATAACGCAGCCAAAACCACCAGCCACGCTAAGCCGCCTCTTCATAGCTCACCTGGATCTTCTTACTTAAAGCTGGGCCTGACACCATATTAAAGAGATGACAATCTTATCTTATAAATGATTGCAAACAAGCTTCTACATATCATGTGTTTGATGGAAAATAGTAAATAATTTCCCCACAGAGACCAGGTTTCAAGTAGCAACAGCTATTTCTAATGAAAATAAACCAACACATACTTGAGACTTCTCATTAGAAATGGAAATGTCTTCTCACTTAAATGATTCTCTAGATTTCACACGGCTGATGCAAACATGGAACATATTTAACTCAAAAGACACCAGATTTTGAACAAGATAAATTGTTTTTCAAATTCAACCCTTTTCTGCTAAAAATAAAGTCAAAGCTTATGGGCTAGATAGTAAAACTGATATTTACTTTGTTACCAACAAATAATAATAGATGGTGGGTGCTGAAACTGTGCTTACATATGTGGTTATATTTTACTTGAAATTATAACCATTTTTATGTTATTCCTCTTTTTTTCAGTAAAACTATTTCTATTAGAAATGTACAATATATTATTTAAAAGATTTGTCTGTATGGACATATTTCCCACCAAAGTTTCCTATTACAGTTTTATATAGTATTATTATTTATCCACTAATAGAAATAGAGTTTAATAGCTGTATACAGCATATAGGTGAGGTTTGACCAGTGATTTGCAAAGTGACTTTTTTTCTTCAGTTTTTGATACTTCATCATATACAACTGTGCTTTTTTCCTGTTTCCATGATGCACTAATTCTTTACTTTTAAATTTCAATTGATGTTTTCAGTGAACTACTATTTCTTTTTATATTCCTTGACAATACAGAATTATTTATTGGTCTACTAGACCCTAAAAGCAATGTTTTGCACGTTGCTGTGTTCTTACACATATTTACCTTTACAGGCCTGTACTTAAAAAGTATATTCAGTTTTAAGTTCACTTGTCATATCTTCCATAACAATATTATTGTAAACAATCACCAGCACTGAGCCCTGAGGTACTCCACACACATATTTCAATGCCAAAAACGTATTTGAATGTCATATATTAATTTCCCACCTATTCACAAAAAGTATGATATTTCTTTCCTGGCTTTAAGTGCTTGTTTAAAGGGATACAGAACACTATGTAATTACAAGACATTTCTGTTCACTTTCTATAAAATATCATACCACCAAGTATACCACCAATATCATACCAAGTGTAATCATTTTAAAGGCAATGAACAACTTGTCGTCCACATTTGTTATTAATAGTTAAAGGACACCCACCACTTGCCTTACCTGAATGAGTCAATCTGGACTTACTACTAGAGTATACATGATCATTATGTTAGCAAAACTTGCATTGTTTTGTAGTTTGTTATATTATAACCTTTGCTGAGGCAAATTATAGACAGCTATGTAGCAGGGTTAGGTTTGTGATATCTGCAGAATTCTCTTCCATTGCTCAGGCATAGAAAAAACATAGGCCTCCATTACATATGCAGTGTCGCCCGCAAAAGCTGGCAACGCCAGATTTTACACGATTTTGGTATTACATATACGGCGTAGCATACAAATTACGCTCGTATATTTCACCCGTCGCTCGCAATTATTACTCCCATAGGCTAACATGGGACCGCGTCGTAAATCGGTATCCAATATCCAGCGCAAGACCTTACGTGGCGAAAATGGAGAAATCTTACTCCATTTTTAACTCGCCATAAAAGGCAGCCATAGCAGTATGGAAGCACCTTAACTCTCGAAAATGCCTGCAAAAATAAACTAACACCTAACGCATGCGCAATGTCTATCTACCTGTCAACCGCAATCCCCCACCGCAATAACTAATAAAGTCTATTAACCCCTAAACCACCATCAAACCCACACCACAAGTAATAACTAAATTATTAACCCCTAAATCCGCCAACCCCAACATCACAAACTACCTATTAAAACTATTAACCCTTAATCCGCCATTAACCCACAACGCAATAAACCTATTCAAGTATTAACCCCTAAACCGCCATAGCCCACATAGCCTATTAAATGTATTAACCACTAATCTGCCGCCACCAACGTCGCCGCCACTATAATAAAGTTATTAACCCCTAAAACTAAGTCTAACCCTAACACCCCACAAACTTAATTATTATTTAAATAAATCTAAATAAATGTAATATTATTAACTAAATAATTCCTATTTAAAACTAAATACTTACCTATAAAATAAACCCTAAGATAGCTACAATATAATTAATAATTACATTGTAGATATTTTAGGGTTTATTTTTATTTTACAGGCAACTTTGTATTTATTTTAACTAGGTACAATAGTTATTAAATAGTTATTAACTATTTAATAGCTACCTAGTTAAAATAAATACAAAATTACCTGTAAAATAAATCCTAACCTAAGTTACAATTACACCTAACACTAGACTATCATTAAATAAATTAAATTAATTAACTACAATTACCTCAAATTAAATACAATTAAAAAAAATAAACTGCAAAAAAAACCCCACTAAATTACAGAAAATAAAAAAATTACAAGAAGTTTAAGCTAATTACACCTAATCTAAGCCCCTAATAAAATAAAAAAGCCCCCCAAAATAATAAAAATCCCTACCCTATACTAAATTACAAATAGCCCTTAAAAGGGCTTTTTGTGGGGCATTGCCCCAAAGTAATCAGCTCTTTTACCTGTAAAAAAAGAAATACAACCCCCCCAACATTAAAACCCACCACCCACACACCCAACCTTACTCTAAAACCCACCCAATCCCCCCTTAAAAAAACCTAACATTGCCCCCTTGAAGATCACCCTACCTTGAGCCGTCTTCACCCATCCGGCCAGAAGTCTTCATCGAATCCGGGCAGAAGAGGTCCTCCAGCCGGGCATTATTAGGGGGCTTAGATTAGGTGTAATTAGCTTAAACTTCTTGTAATTATTAATTATATTGTAGCTATCTTAGGGTTTATTTTATAGGTAAGAATTTAGTTTTAAATAGGAATAATTTAGTTAATAATAGTAAATTAATTTAAATAATAATTAAGTTAGGGGGGTGTTAGGGTTAGGGTTAGACTTGGGTTTAGGGGTTAATAACTTTATTATAGTGGCGGCGACGTTGGATTAGGGGTTAATACATTTAATAGGCTATGGGGGCTATGGCGGTTTAGGGGTTAATACTTGAATAGGTTTATTGCGTTGTGGGTTTATGGCGGATTAATGGTTAATAGTTTTAATAGGTAGTTTGCGATGTTGGGGTTTGATGGCAGATATAGGGGTTAATAGTTTAAATAGGCATATTGCGTTGTGGGGGGTTGTCGGTCTAGGGGTTAATACATTTAATATTAGTAATGAGAGGGGGGATTGCGGATATAGGGGTTTTACGTGTCGGGCTTATTTTTGTGAGACGTGTCAGACTTTTAAGGGAGATTTGTTATTTTCTGTACTTTTCTTAGGCGCCTCCAGTTTCTAAAGTGCAGTAAGTCACTGGTGACTCCAGAAATTTGTATTTACGCTCATTTCTAGACATCGCTAGTTTATCCGACTTACGGCACTTTAGGAACTGCCGGCGGGGTATATGTAATACCCCGATGTCCGAGGTGAAATTATGGTCGGCGCAGGTTCCCACGCTTTCAATACTTTAATACTGATTATAGAAAAGCTATGAAAACAAGAAGGTTCAGAAGAAATATCACACTCAAAGTGTGGGTTGAACAGAGAGGTACTAAAATGTTCATTTCCCATTGTTCTTGCTAATTTAGTTATGATTACAATTAGCAGAGACAGGTATATCATATACAAATATATACCTAATGGAGCAAAGCCCTGTATACTTTAAACTCTGCAGCTGATATAGCAAGTCATTGTAAACAAATTAAGAGGAAATTTACTGTACATTGTCCCTTTAATGTAAATTTTCTATTTGAATTCCACACTCTCTTTTTTGATACTTTATGCAAGCACATCTCGAAAAAATGTGTCAATATCCCTTTCATAGGATCTCTTTATTTAAAAACATCCCTTTTATATTTTTTCAGTGTTTAAAGTGGGTAAGAGCACTGCATTGACGTTCAGTTAGGGTGGGACTTTTCACTGTTAACCAAAACACCACAACCAGAGACATATTTAATCTCTAAACATGTGAAATGTTTTATGTGGTCTTTTAACCCAAATACAAGGCTAAATACAGCACACAAATAATTCAGTTAGATTTTCTGAGGCCAAATTTTAAAATGTCTCTAACACTTTCAGCCTATCTTCTTCCTATCACCATAAAAGAAACATTTCAACTAGATTTTTACGTAAATTTCAAAGTTTGCTTAATTGAATCAAGACAACCTGTTGGTTAGATAGAATATTGCATTTGGTTAGATAGAATATTGCAATTAAAGGGACAGTAAAGTCATACTTATACATGATTTAGACAGACAATACAATTTTAACAACTTAATTTACTACTATTATTTAATTTGCTTCCTTCTCTTGTTATCCTTTGCTGAAAGGTTTATCTAGGTAAGCTCAGGAGAAGCAAAGAACCTAGGTTCTAGCTGTTGATTAGTGGCTGCATATATAGATTGTAATTGGCTCATCCATGTGTTCAGTTAGAAACCAGTAGTGCATTGCTGCTCCTGCGGCAAATGATACCAAGAGAATGAAGCAAATTTGATAATGGAAAGTTGTTTAAAATTGTATGTTCTACCTAAATCATGAAAGAAAATGTTTGGGTTTCATGTTCCTTTAAGGGGTGTCAGAATTATACTATAAACTTTTAAGAGGACAATACATTCCTCGTAATTCCAACCTACTCTGTGAATTTGAAAATGTTTTAATTACATTTAACCTTGTTTGATGCAATTGAGTTTTGATAGCTAAACTGTGTTGTGGCACAAAAGAGAGGGGAGGTATGCTCACCTAAAAAATGTAAAGAACGAGAAGCTGGAAACAAATGCAGTAATATCTGCAACAACAGAGAAGCGAATGAACCGCAATAAAGAACATTCACTTCTATATGGAACAGAGCTTTGCACCTTGCTTGTTGGGGTGCAGTATTATTACTTAGCAGTATTTTGGCAGATCAGTGCTAGACATTTGCTTTTATCGTGTACCGCATGAACGGTTACTAGCTGGCTTGCTTTACCTACACCGTGAGGGGCCCATATGTTAGTTTGTCTGTCTTGTATGTCTCATTTTTATACATTTGTGATGAGATAAACAGATTTTGAATTGAATTGAATTGTGAATATTTTATATGACGATTAGTATGCTGTTACCTGGTCTTTTCTTATTGCAGTTAAAGGGACACTGAACCCAATTTTTTTCTTTTGTAATTCAGAAAGAGTATGCAATTTTAAGCAACTTTCTAATTTACTCCTATTATCGAATTTTCTTCGTTCTCTTGCTATCATTATTTGAAAAAGAAGGCATCTAAGCTTTTTTTTGTTTCAGTACTCTGGACAGCAGTTTTTTTATTGGTGGATGAATTTATCCACCAATCAGCAAGGACAACCCAGGTTGTTCACCAAAAATGGGCCGGCATCTAAACTTACATTCTTGCATTTCAAATAAAGATACCAAGAGAATGAAGACAATTTGATAATAGGAGTAAATTAGAAAGTTGCTTAAAATGTCATGCTCAATCTGAATCACGAAAGAAAATGTTTGGGTACAGTGTCCCTTTAATTCACTTAATTGTTGCATATATCCGGGATGTGACACAGCTGTAACATCTATGGTAATATGTTGTGCTGACATGCATGGATTGTGCTATTTAGATGCTGGTGGCGACATTTAAAAAAAAAAATGTTTTTGCAAGAGTTGTTTTAAAAGGGGGGGGGGGTCACAGACACTTGAAACATTTTAAACATGCTTAGGTGCTCAAAACTGTGTATTTTTATATTAAAACATTTATAAAAAGAAAAAGATGAAGGGAAAAAAAAGAAAGAAAGAAAGAAAACAAAAGACTATATTTGATTGAATATGTTATAAATATTTTATAATGGTTAAAAATATTTGAAAGCATTTAAAGAAATATGATGCCTCTAATTATTTATTAAGCTACAAAATCTATTCATAAAAACATGATATTCTATTTGTAATTGTAGTGCTTTTCATCTAAACAATATTACGCATTACTTCTTTATGTAAATATATTTGAGACAGCTGTCTCTCCTTTCCTTGCATGAGCTGTAGCTGTTATATCTCTTTAACAGTGTAAACTTATCTGCCCATCTATAACAAAGGTAAGTGAAATATCACCCGTTATTATAGCTTAAACCCTTCATTGCAGATAAAAGATGGTTACCTATTTGTTTGTTTTTTAATTAAATATTTTATTTGTAATAAAAATTAAAAAACAAACAAGATAAAAGTGCTAAATAGTTGTAGTTGTAAAAACAAAACATGGATTTATAATTCTTATGCTTTTATTATATTTGTAAAATATTAACAAAATGCTAAAATTGTAAATAAACCATTTTGAAGTTGTTGTTTTTTTTACCTATATTTTCATGTCTGAAAATGGGGGTTGAGTGCCCCCCAAACATCACAATATAATTTATTTATTATAATACATTTCACAATGTCTGCTAAAGGGTCTTGCCAATATAGTAATATTAATATTATTATTATTATAATCATTATTATCATTATTCTTATTATAAACATTATCATTATTATTAATATTATTATATTTATTAATAATAATAATAATAATAATAATAATACATTTGAAGGTCAATAATTAAAATGAAATATCACTTGAAAATCCCATGTACCTATTCTTGAACTTTGCACATCTTTAAATGTTAAATAATAATCTTTAAATGCCTTGAATCACTGCTGCAAATACAACCTGGAAGCTAACCCAAAACTTTATATCTCTGCACTCTCAACCTGTAGACTGTAAGCTCTGCGGAGTAGGACCCTCAGCCTCCTGCATTAAGTTTTGTTTAGTCTGTTATGTATTTGCATCTTACCACAAATCTTCGTCATTGTATGCCCCTACTTTTGTACAAGTACTACAGAATTTTGTAGTGCTATACAAATAAATAAAAAATGATGATAATAATGTTTAAACGCAATAACATTGAACATTTTATATTAAACATTATTCTGCTGGATATTTTTACTCAGATGTGAGATTCATAAAAAAGGACAAATAATGCAAAAGTGTTTTGGCTTTTTGTTCATAATTACAATGAAGAGATAATTCCTAACTGTAAAATGGATGGGGAAAGATGTTTCACCAAGTTACAAGACAGCTATTAAAATAACAGACTGGGGATTTTTTTTTCTTTCTATTTTTATTTAGTCAAATAGTTGATTATTAAAAGTATATTTATAAAAAAACAAGCAGTTAAATATTTGCTACAACACAACCCATAGGCAGCATTTTTCAAGTATTTTTTTTTTTATTTGACCTTATTATTACTTAAATAAGTCAATCTATTCTGTGTAAATCTAGGTGATTAATTTTTTTTTTTTTAGCTAATTAGATTTTAAGGAATGGATGTAAAAAAGTGTAAACATTATAGATGCAATACAGTTATTGCCGGATTTATGATGTACAACAGATAATCATGCATTTAACAGTACAATAAATAAATAGTACTATATTGAGCTACAACACATGTATTTAGTGTTTCTAAACTTTATTTGTCACAGAGATGTTAACATTTAATAAAATATAAGAACACAAAAATTAAACAGTTTTCCGCATGGCTTAGCATGTTTGTTTTTTACTTTTTTGGCCATTCTGGGCCATTAAAAGTGCTACCATTTCAATCAGTGATCGGAAAATATCCTTTTTTTACCAATAGGTTGGGTAAACACATAGTAAAAATGATAAGAAACTGGATTTGTATTGTATTTTCAAATAAACCTTTCATGCAGTTTACGCTAACTTTTACAGAAGAAAAAAATATTTTGACTGACTGTTTCAGTATTGATCATGACTAGTGTAACTATTGTATTTTAATATTTTTTTTGTACTTACAAAGTGATATCACTTCATGACATCAAGTCTGCCAAAGATAAAAAAAAATAATAAAATATATATTTTAATTACTTCTTCTTTTCTTTTATATTTGAATCTTAAAGGGACAGCCTACACCAGAATTTTTATTGTTTAAAATAGATAGATAATCCCTTTATTACCCATTCCCCAGTTTTGCATAACGAGCACAGTTATATTAATATTTGTTTTACCTCTGTAATTAACTTTTACCTAAGCCTATGCAGACTGCACCCTTATCTCAGTGCTTTTGACAGACATGCCGTTTAGCCAATCAGTGCAGACTCCTAAATAACTCCACAGAAGTGAACACAATGGTATCTATCTGACACACATGTACTAGTACTGTCTAACTGTGAAAAAACTTTCAAAATGCTCTGAGCTAAGAGGCGGTTTTTAACGGTTTAGAAATTATTTTGAGACTACCTAGGTTTAGCTTTTCAAAAATACCACCAAGGGAACAAAGCAAATTTAATGATAAAAGTCAATTGGAAAGTTGTTTGAAATTTCATGCCCTATCTGAATCATGAAAGTTTAATAATCTATGCACTTATGTAGGCTATAGCGCCTACAATTTTTGCATGCTGTGCACATTTATGGGCTGAACTCCTCCCACCCCTGTGTTAATTCGGCCCTGATAATTAGCCTAAGACTTTCCACCTGTGACTTTAAAGTTGTGGCAGCGGCGAGCCGCATTGTATCTGGTTTGTGGGCTGTAAATGACCCGTGGTCTGTATTTTGAGACCACAGCTTTAAAGGGACAGTGATCCATTTTACCTGCTGGAATGTATTCAATTGTTTACAGATGGCATCTTTACCTTGTTTTTTATATTTGAAATAGATGCTTTTGCATGTTGTAACCCCTCCTATACTGAAAATTTCAATACTTTAATACTGATTAGAGAAAAGCTATGAAAACAAGAAGGTTCAGAAGAAATATCACACTCAAAGTGTGGGTTGAACAGAGAGGTACTAAAATGTTCATTCCCCATTGTTCTTGCTAATTTAGTTATGATTACAATTAGCAGAGACAGGTATATCATATACAAAAATATACCTAATGGAGCAAAGCCCTGTATACTTTAAACTCTGCAGCTGATATAGCAAGTCATTGTAAACAAATTAAGAGGAAATTTACTGTACATTGTCCCTTTAATGTAAATTTTCTATTTGAATTCTGCACTCTCTTTTTTGATACTTTATGCAAGCACATCTCGAAAAAATGTGTCAATATCCCTTTCATAGGATCTCTTTATTTAAAAACATCCCTTTTATATTTTTTCAGTATTTAAAGTGGGTAAGAGCACTGCATTGACGTTCAGTTAGGGTGGAACTTTTCACTGTTACCCAAAACACCACAACCAGAGACATATTTAATCTCTAAACATGTGAAATGTTTTATGTGGTCTTTTAACCCAAATACAAGGCTAAATACAGCACACAAATAATTCAGTTAGATTTTCTGAGGCCAAATTTTAAAATGTCTCTAACACTTTCAGCCTATCTTCTTCCTATCACCATAAAAGAAACATTTCAACTAGATTTTTACGTAAATTTCAAAGTTTGCTTAATTGAATCAAGACAACCTTTTGAAACCTATACAGTAGCATTTGGTTAGATAGAATATTGCAATTAAAGGGACAGTAAAGTCATACTTATACGTGATTTAGACAGAGCATACAATTTTAAACAACTTTCCAATTTACTTCTATTATTTAATTTGCTAACTTCTCTTGTTATCCTTTGCTGAAAGGTTTATCTAGGCAAGTTCATGAGCAGCAGAGAACCTAGGTTCTATCTGTTGATTGGTGGCTGCATATATATATATATATATATATATATATATTGTCATTGGCTCATTGTATTTTAATATTTTTGTTGTACTTACAAAGTAATATCACTTCATGACATCAAGTCTGCCAAAGGTAAAAAAAAAACTACTAAAATATATATTTTAATTACTTCTTCTTTTCTTTTATATTTGAATCTTAAAGGGACAGCCTACACCAGCATTTGTATTGTTTAAAAAGATAGATAATCCCTTTATTACCCATTCCCCAGTTTTGCATAACCAGCACAGTTATATTAATATTTGTTTTACCTCTGTGATTAACTTTTATCTAAGCCTCTGCAGACTGCCCCCTTATCTCAGTGCTTTTGACAAACATGCCATTTAGCCAATCAGTGCAGACTCCTAAAAAACTCCACGGGAGTGAACACAATGTTATCTATCTGACACACATGAACTAGTACTGTCTAACTGTGAAAAAACTTTCAAAATGCTCTGAGCTAAGAGGCAATTTTTAACGGTTTAGAAATTAGTTTGAGACTACCTAGGTTTAGGTTTTCAAAAATACCACCAAGGGAACAAAGCAAATTTAATGATAAAAGGCAATTGGAAAGTTGTTTGAAATTTCATGCCCTATCTGAATCATGAAAGTTTAATTTTGACTAGACTGTCCCTTTAATAGAATATTTTACTTAACATATTTTTCCAGCCTATGTTCACTACTTTTTGTAAACAAATTGATCCAAAGTAATTTGAAAACTAAATACATTTTATTATTAAATTAAAATGTGTTATAATATTTTATAACTATTTCATATTTTAACTTAAATTTTACTTTTAATAATTAAAATGTTTAAACATTTGTAAATTATCTTTTTAAAATAATATATTGTAATTGGACTGTCTTTAAAGTTTTTGTTTCCACATAAGTGCATACATTATTAAAGTAAAGGAAATTTGAGGCTGAAACTGATAACTAAAGATTCATCTTTTTTAAAAAAAAAAATAACAGTACAGCAGATTCAGCTGTAGATTTAAACAAAGCAGCCTCCTATCTCTCCTCATTCAAAGAGGAAAATAATTATGTGAATAATTTAAAAAAAATATGTAGCAATAAGTGAAGTGTGTTCATCCATTCAAAGGTTTTAGGCATTTGACCAATTTTTTTTAAGAACAGTTAAATAAACAATCAATATTTGACAGTCAGTGCAAGGTCTTACCACTAGATGTCAGTCAAACACCTATTCCACTTGTAAATTTGGTGCTGAGGCATTGAGAATGCTTGTGTATGATATATACAGTTAATATGCCTGCATGTCATATATAACAGTGACTGCTTACAGTCCAGTGAGTGCTTGCAGTGTGGCCCTATTTGAAGATATAAAGAACACCCTGGCAGTTGAAGCTAGCTGAATGAGAGTGCACCTTCTTGGGATATATATATATATATATATATATATATATATATATATATATATATATATATATATATATATATATATATATATATATATATATATAGTTATTAAATATTGTGGATGGAAAAATTGCTAAAAAAGTAGTATAGTGTTGCAAAAGTATACCCAGCCTACTAAGTACACTACAAAATACCAACTCTAATATAGTAAAATTAAGAGAAGAATACTCAATAAATGTGGTGCAGACCCATTTAAAATTTATATCAAGCAAGCATAAAGAAGAAAAGAGGTATATAATAAAACCTCATGAAAGACTGGGAATTCAGCACTCTTTTCCAAAAAAATAAACTAAGCAACACAATTTGCATATGAAGTGGTAGTATTTATTCACACACCATGCTTAGCACAGGCTTAATATATTATATAATAATATAATATTGAGCCTGTGCTCAGCACGGTGTGTGAATAAATACTGCCACTTCATATGCAAATTGTGTTGCTTAGTTTATTTTTATACAGAGAGAGAGAGAGAGAGAGAGAGAGAGAGAGAGATCTATATAGATATATAAGATTAGATTAGATAGATATAAAAAAATGTAAACCTTCTCTGGAAATCTGAATGCAAATTTGATCCTTACAATTTTTATATAAACTACCTTCTCATACCTAACTTACAGTTATCTTGTGCAACACATCTTTATTTAATGGTCAAATCACACAATAAGTAATCACCTTACATTGTTTCTCTACTACCCCCCAAACTCTAATCACACCACTTTTATAAGCTTCTTTGAGTGCATAGATTTACCTTTGCTGTATTTTTCTTATGCCCTTTATTCATTATGACCTTTAAACAGCATTATGCCGTTTTTATTATACATTTATTTTAGTGTCCATTTATAGAAACTTTAAAATTTATGTAGCAAATATTGATCACTGTATATAATCAAATTGTAGAAATTAACTTTAAAACAAGCAACGGTTTGTGGTAAAATGAATTATTTATAAGAAATTGAAAGGTAATAAAATGAATTAACTTTATTTTGAAAATGAGGTATTATTGCTTATGTTTACTAACCTAGCAGAATTATAGCTATAATAAAATAGTATTTGCTTTGAGGGTAAATTTAACATACAACATAGAACTTTAGGGGATGTACCTTTTTGCTCACATGTTTGCATGTTTTGATGGTACTAATACACAAGTTAATGTTTTTTAAATTGGGTTTTGTTAATTTAGATGACCAGCTGCAACAAGAACAATTGTCACATATACAATGTGCAGGGTATATAAGACAAGGATATCAGACAACAACTTCAGGAAATGTCTGTGCTCGTTTCATGCTATACTAAAATGCTGCTGTAATCTGATCTCTATAGTAATACGCAAGTAATTCCTAGGACATTTGCACTGGGAAGCACTAGTGCCTTTGGTGTTTTCTAAGTTCTTGTTGTGTAATTTTAATGAGCACCTACCTTAGAGGTGTCAATTCACATGATCAAATATTACGACACATTTTATTGAGTGTCCTCTTCAGCTCTCTTAAGGTGTGAATGCTGATTTTAAGCTGTTAGATATGGAACTTTCCATGCTCCGTATAATATAGTATTGGCCAAAATTCACAGGAACTGAAAAGTATTTGAGATACAACCTCAAACATTTTTTTTATATATATAATATAATACATTTATGTGTAAAGAAAATGCAAGCTCCTTGGTTCTCAGGCCATCTAATTAATTTTCTCCACCCCATGACTATTTAAATACAATAAGGATCATATGGCTAAGTTTCCTGGAAGTTAATTAAGTTGTGGTGGTGTTTGAACATAAATTTATATTATCACTTTACAGTTGCCTCAATGATATCATGGTGCTTTCAAATAGATTTTCATCTGCACAGCCAGAGGCTATAAACAAAGGGCATTAGTTTGCATGTGTCACTGAGCAGTAGGGAACAGCAGTTACAATGTATCTATTGTCATACAAAATGAGTTTCTCTTCCTGTAATCAGGCAAACACCTAGCTTCATACAAGGTAACATAGAAGAGCTTTTAATTCATTAAAAAAAAAAGCAGGATATAGGCAATATGACTTATTTGCTACTGTAAGATACAGATACATATGCAAAATGTAATTAGTGTGAACCCTGTCTAATACTTTCTAATGGGACAGTTTATGATTAATATTTAACACAAATGAAAAATAGAATAGGAAAAAAGTCTGCATACTTAGGCCTAGATTTGGAGTTCGGCGGTAGCCGTCAAAACCAGCGTTAGAGGCTCCTAACGCTGGTTTTGGCCGCCCGCTGGTATTTGGAGTCAGTGATTAAAGGGTCTAACGCTCACTTTTCAGCCGCGACTTTTCCATACCGCAGATCCCCCTACGCCATTTGCGTAGCCTATATTTTCAATGGGATCTTTCTAACGCCGGTATTTAGAGTCGTTTCTGAAGTGAGCGTTAGAACTCTAACGACAAGATTCCAGCCGCCTGAAAATAGCAGGAGTTAAGAGCTTTCTGGCTAACGCCGGTTTATAAAGCTCTTAACTACTGTACCCTAAAGTACACTAACACCCATAAACTACCTATGTACCCCTAAACCGAGGTCCCCCCACACCGCCGCCACTCGATTAAAATTTTTAACCCCTAATCTGCCGACCGCCACCTACGTTATACTTATGTACCCCTAATCTGCTGCCCCTAACCCCGCCGACCCCTGTATTACATTTATTAACCCCTAACTTGCCCCCCACAACGTCGCCGCCAGCTACTTAAAATAATTAACCCCTAATCTTCCGACCGCAAATCGCCGCCACCTACGTTATCCCTATGTACCCCTAATCTGCTGCCCTAACATCGCCGACCCCTATATTATATTTATTAACCCCTAATCTGCCCCCCTCAACGTCGCCGACACCTGCCTACACTTATTAACCCCTAATCTGCCGAGCGGACCTGAGCGCTACTATAATAAATGTATTAACCCCTAATCCGCCTCACTAACCCTATCATAAATAGTATTAACCCCTAATCTGCCCTCCCTAACATCGCCGACACCTAACTTCAATTATTAACCCCTAATCTGCCGACCGGAGCTCACCGCTATTCTAATAAATGTATTAACCCCTAAAGCTAAGTCTAACCCTAACACTAACACCCCCCTAAGTTAAATATAATTTTTATCTAACGAAATAAATTAACTCTTATTAAATAAATTATTCCTATTTAAAGCTAAATACTTACCTGTAAAATAAATCCTAATATAGCTACAATATAAATTATAATTATATTATAGCTATTTTAGGATTAATATTTATTTTACAGGCAACTTTGTTATTATTTTAACCAGGTAAAATAGCTATTAAATAGTTAAGAACTATTTAATAGTTACCTAGTTAAAATAATAACAAATTTACCTGTAAAATAAATCCTAACCTAAGATATAATTAAACATAACACTACCCTATCAATAAAATAATTAAATAAACTACCTACAATTACCTACAATTAACCTAACACTACACTATCAATAAATTAATTAAATACAATTCCTACAACTAAATACAATTAAATAAACTAGCTAAAGTACAAAAAATAAAAAAGAACTAAGTTACAGAAAATAAAAAAATATTTACAAACATAAGAAAAATATTACAACAATTTTAAACTAATTACACCTACTCTAAGCCCCCTAATAAAATAACAAAGCCCCCCAAAATAAAAAATTCCCTACCCTATTCTAAATTAAAAAAGTTACAAGCTCTTTTACCTTACCAGCCCTGAACAGGGCCCTTTGCGGGGCATGCCCCAAGAAGTTCAGCTCTTTTGCCTGTAAAAAAAAACATACAATACCCCCCCCCCAACATTACAACCCACCACCCACATACCCCTAATCTAACCCAAACCCCCCTTAAATAAACCTAACACTAATCCCCTGAAGATCTTCCTACCTTGTCTTCACCATCCAGGTATCACCGATCCGTCCTGGCTCCAAGATCTTCATCCAACCCAAGCGGGGGTTGGCGATCCATAATCCGGTCCAGAAGAGGCTCCAAAGTCTTCCTCCTATCCGGCAAGAAGAGGACATCCGGACCGGCAAACATCTTCTCCAAGCGGCATCTTCGATCTTCTTCCATCCGGAGCGAAGCGGCAGGATCCTGAAGACCTCCAGCGCGGAACATCCATCCGGACCGACGACTGAACGACGAATGACTGTTCCTTTAAGGGACGTCATCCAAGATGGCGTCCCTCGAATTCCGATTGGCTGATAGGATTCTATCAGCCAATCGGAATTAAGGTAGGAATTTTCTGATTGGCTGATGGAATCAGCCAATCAGAATCTAGTTCAATCCGATTGGCCGATCCAATCAGCCAATCAGATTGAGCTCGCATTCTATTGGCTGATCGGAACAGCCAATAGAATGCGAGCTCAATCTGATTGGCTGATTGGATCAGCCAATCGGATTGAACTTGATTCTGATTGGCTGATTCCATCAGCCAATCAGAAAATTCCTACCTTAATTCCGATTGGCTGATAGAATCCTATCAGCCAATCGGAATTCGAGGGACGCCATCTTGGATGACGTCCCTTAAAGGAACAGTCATTCGTCGTTCAGTCGTCGGTCCGGATGGATGTTCCGCGCTGGAGGTCTTCAGGATCCTGCCGCTTCGCTCCGGATGGAAGAAGATCGAAGATGCCGCTTGGAGAAGATGTTTGCCGGTCCGGATGTCCTCTTCTTGCCGGATAGGAGGAAGACTTTGGAGCCTCTTCTGGACCGGATTATGGATCTCCAACCCCCGCTTGGGTTGGATGAAGATCTTGGAGCCAGGACGGATCGGTGATACCTGGATGGTGAAGACAAGGTAGGAAGATCTTCAGGGGATTAGTGTTAGGTTTATTTAAGGGGGGTTTGGGTTAGATTAGGGGTATGTGGGTGGTGGGTTGTAATGTTGGGGGGGGGTATTGTATGTTTTTTTTTACAGGCAAAAGAGCTGAAATTCTTGGGGCATGCCCCGCAAAGGCCCTGTTCAGGGCTGGTAAGGTAAAAGAGCTTGTAACTTTTTTAATTTAGAATAGGGTAGGGAATTTTTTATTTTGGGGGGCTTTGTTATTTTATTAGGGGGCTTAGAGTAGGTGTAATTAGTTTAAAATTGTTGTAATATTTTTCTTATGTTTGTAAATATTTTTTTATTTTCTGTAACTTAGTTCTTTTTTATTTTTTGTACTTTAGCTAGTTTATTTAATTGTATTTATTTGTAGGAATTGTGTTTAATTAATTTATTGATAGTGTAGTGTTAGGTTAATTGTAGGTAATTGTAGGTAGTTTATTTAATTATTTTATTGATAGGGTAGTGTTAGGTTTAATTATAACTTAGGTTAGGATTTATTTTACAGGTAAATTTGTTATTATTTTAACTAGGTAACTATTAAATAGTTATTAACTATTTAATAGCTATTGTACCTGGTTAAAATAATTACAAAGTTGCCTGTAAAATAAATATTAATCCTAAAATAGCTATAATATAATTATAATTTATATTGTAGCTATATTAGGATTTATTTTACAGGTAAGTATTTAGCTTTAAATAGGAATAATTTATTTAATAAGAGTTAATTTATTTCGTTAGATAAATATTATATTTAACTTAGGGGGGTGTTAGTGTTAGGGTTAGACTTAGCTTTAGGGGTTAATCCATTTATTAGAATAGCGGTGAGCTCCGATCGGAAGATTAGGGGTTAATAATTGAAGTTAGGTGTCGGCGATGTTAGGGAGGGCAGATTAGGGGTTAATACTATTTATGATAGGGTTAGTGAGGCGGATTAGGGGTTAATAACTTTATTATAGTAGCGCTCAGGTCCGCTCGGAAGATTAGGGGTTAATAAGTGTAGGCAGGTGTCGGCGACGTTGTGGGGGGCAGGTTAGGGGTTAATAAATATAATATAGGGGTCGGCGTTGTTAGGGGTAGCAGATTAGGGGTACATAGGGATAACGTAGGTGGCGGCGGTTTACGGAGCGGCAGATTAGGGGTTTAAAAAAATATGCAGGGGTCAGCGATAGCGGGGGCGGCAGATTAGGGGTTAATAAGTGTAAGGCTAGGGGTGTTTAGACTCGGGGTACATGTTAGAGTGTTAGGTGCAGACGTAGGAAGTGTTTCCCCATAGCAAACAATGGGGCTGCGTTAGGAGCTGAACGCTGCTTTTTTGCAGGTGTTAGGTTTTTTTCAGCTCAAACAGCCCCATTGTTTCCTATGGGGGAATCGTGCACGAGCACGTTTTTGAGGCCGGCCGCGTCCGTAAGCAACTCTGGTATCGAGAGTTGCATTTGCGGTAAAAATGCTCTACGCTCCTTTTTTGGAGCCTAACGCAGCATTTGTTTGAACTCTCGATACCAGAGTTAAATTTATGGTGCGGCCAGAAAAAAGCCCGCGGAGCGTTAACAGCCCTTTTACCGCCGAACTCCAAATCTAGGCCATAGTAAATGATATCAATGGATTTTATTTACATTGTTTTGTTCTCTAGGCTCGTGACCCTTACAAAACAAACCTTTGAGTAATTTTTATCTGATTTGCTGTGGACAATTAAATATAAATGAGTTTATACTCTTATTAAAGGGACATGGAACACTTTAAAACTGTATTATAAAATGTTTACTTTTACACAATTATTATTGTTATTATTATACTTTATTTATGAAGCGTCAACATATTCTGCAGCGCTGTCCATGGATACAATTTATTTAAATAAAACAATATAAAACTAAAACTTGTAAGAGACACAATTTACAAACACATACAGGAGCAATTGAGGACCCTATTCCCGTGAGAACTTACACTCAAAACAAATAATCTTTGCTTTCACTTTCATATTAATTGAACTCTAAAATTTGTGAGTGTACTACTTCTCACAAGAACTGGCAGTGCTTAATGCATTGCAAACCCTGCTACATTCTACACAGTTATTATTTGATTATAGTATCTGATTTATGTCTGTGCCTAACTGGTTTCAGCAAAGGAATTAAAGTGATGGTAAACTCTCCTGTTTATAAAAACAGATCTGGAATGTTAGTGATATTTTAGATGATGTTTAATTTGTCAGTTGTATTGAAGATGCGCTAGAACTTACTTTTTAATATAGATGTAAAATCCAAATACCCCACTCTCCACTGCTCACTTCAAAAGTCAATTTTAAAATGTGCTAATGATTTAAATTGTTGTCCAATTAGCCATATAGCACTTTTGTTGTAGCTAGAGCACGGATTGGAGAACAATTCAAACAGCTCACAGAAAAGTTGACTTTGGAAGTGGGCAGTGGAGCGTGGGGTATTTGAATTTTATATCTATATTAAACTGTAAGTTGTAGCGCATCTTCATTACAACTGATGAAAGAAACTTTATCTAAAATGTCACTAACATTATGGATCTGATTTTAAAAAGGGGAGAGATTACCATCACTTTAAGAGGCTTTTATAAGAGTGTCCAGGGATTGAAAAACAATGCAAGTTTTGTTAAAAAAGTAAATATGCCATGTGTATATAGACAAATGCTACTATATATGTGTGTGTATATGTACAGTATATGTGTATATATATATATATATATATTTATACATATATATATATATATATATATTTATTTATACAAATATGTATATATATATATATATATATATATATATATATATATATATATATATATACAAATACATATATATATATATATATATATATATATATATATATATATATATATATAATTGTATAAAGAGCAAAATTACAAGGGGGGTCAGATACAAATGCCCCCCCTTGCCTCCACAGAGCCCCACAATACACACTAAATGATTTCAGTTTTGCTATCAATAAATAGATGGTGTTCTTTTACCTGTAAATCTCACAGGAAATGAGTCAGTGTCAGCGATTTGTAAGAAAAGCAGAAACCAAAAAAAAAAACACTGTCTACTTATTTAGATGTCAAAGTGAATTGTGTTTAAAGCCATTGATTTCATGGTCTTGAAAGAAGCAGAAGAAATGAATCAGCTTGACATAAAGTGTGCTAAAAGGGAGTTAGACTATGCACACCTTGTATTTGTTGCTTGTTTATTGTTCATTTAATCTATGTTCCTGAGCTAAATAAGCCAAATGTGGAAATTGTCCCTTTCAGCCTGTAAGCATTCATATTCATGTAATAGTCTCACTTATGCACAACTTCCTACTAGCTTATATTTTACATTAGGATTGCTCTAGTTTTGTACACAGGAGAGAACATTTTTGAGAACCTTGGATTAGCATAAGCAGCTGCATATTTATATCTAGGTTACCTGAATTTAAGTCTAAAATAATTAACACAAAAATACAGTTGCTTGCTGAAATGTACTTGTCAATCAATACTGTATATACATCAGGCCGCTAGGGATAATAGCTGCTCTAGCTAATAGTAAACTGGGGTTAATTAGCCCTCCTTGTGTCTAATATGTTAATTCCAGATTCACAATGTGCAATCACTGCTGTCCGGTATAAAGGGGTACATCATGGTCCAGTATTGAGAGATATGTTTGCTGTATGATATAGAATGGTTCAGGAAGAATATTTTTTTTTCTAATTGTGCTCAATTTGGTAGGACAGTCGCTCACCCTATTCCTATCCTCATAAATGCTTCCAGGTGCATACATAAAAATCAGAACATTTTCTGTTAGGGTCTCCATATTTGTACATCAGTAACTGCAACCAATAATTCACCTAACTTACCATGTGACTTTCTATGGGTAGATGAAATTTGGGAATGTGTGCGGTCTGGGTTCTGCTCAGCACCAAACCATTGGTGTTTCTGAACCCAAATTTTTTCTTTCGTGATTTAAAAAGAGCATGCAATTTTAAGCAACTTTCTAATTTACTATTATCAATTTTTCTTTGTTCTCTTGAAATCTTATTTGAAAAAGAAGGCACCTGAGCTTTTTTTTTTTTATTCAGTACTCTGGGAAGCACTTTATCATTGGTGGATAAATTTATCCACCAATCAGTAAGGACAACCCAGGTTGTTCACCAAAGATGGGCCGGCATCTAAACTTACATTCTTGCATTTCAAATAAAGATACCAAGAGAATGAAGAAAATTTGATAATAGGAGTAAATTAGAAAGTTGCTTAAAATTTCATGCTCTATCTGAATCCCAAAAGAAAAAAATTGGGTTCAGTGTCCCTTTAAGCTGAAAAAGGATCCAGGGAAAGAACTGAGATAGCAAAGCAACATCCTACAGGTTGTATTACTGTTCCCCTGTAAAATAAGTCCATTATAGTAGAATTCATTAGGGTTTTTGTGACTTGCGCTGCTAATTGGGTGAGCAGCAGTTTTCACTCTGGTCCCGAGTGGTACTTTAACTACTTTGTAGGGTTTAAACAGATAGAGGCGCAGAGTTGCTAGTCTTAAAATGACACGCTTTATTAGAGAGCTTATATCATAAATGTGCACTAATAATCACAAATATATAAATAATATCTAACAAAATCAGTGAATCCCAAAGTATCAAAGGATATGTCCACGAGTAATATTTCTCAAAAGTGTCAGTCTGTAACATCAAAATCCTCAAAAGCAAGAAAATATAAAATAGTGTGATTCCAAAAGGGTAGTAAAGTATTCCAAGAGGTTCAGAAATCACTACTCACTTGGACCACAGCTACAACAGGCTCTATATAATGTGCACTCCTATGTTTATACTGATCGGCAAACAGTATCCCACTGGCCAGACTTGTCCTTTTTCCTTGATAGCAATGCATTGAATGCAGTAGTAGCCCTGCTGCAGTAACTGCTGTTTCCAAATAGTTAGGCTGTTGCTCTGCCCCTAACGTCACTTACACATGATAGCGTATTATCGTGGCAGCATTCTGACGTACGCTTTGACTTATGCTAATGTATTTTTAAGGAATGTGAGCGTTTAATTTATTTTTGTCTTTTAATAGTCCTTTTAGGGCCAGATTACAGGTGGAGCGCTAAATATCGATTTTGTGAAAGCAATATTTGCGCTCCACTGAGTAACACCAGTGCACGCTAATGTGTGCTGGTATTAGAAGGTTACAGCAATGCAAATGCAAGCTCACATTTGCAATGTAGTGAAGCACTGCGCTCACGAGAGGGTGCTTCCATAGTCTCCAATGTGAGCCTCGTTCTCATGCGGTCAGAAGGTGGTTAGTCGTGCATCAATGAGCACCAAATTGTAAATATATATGTATATGCATATATACATATATATTTATGTGTATATACACATATTAACACATAAATATATATGTATATAAGACCACAATGTAAAGGCACTTTTCAGTGCCGTTTTTTTTCTAACACCCTACTCCCGCCAACTTTACCCCCAAAATACTGCCTAGTGCAGTTATTTTATTAAAAAATAAAAATGCTACAATTTAAATTTTTTAATAAAATGCACTACAATGTATTTTCGGGGCATTTGGGGCACATTTTTAAAATTATTCAGAGACTTGATCTCTGGTTAACTTTATCAGCGCTTATTGCTACCACGAGTATCAATAACCAGCCACTTCTAATGGTTTGTTATTTATTGCGTGCCCACAAACGGTCAAATTTGTGATAAATTAGTGCTCCACTTGTGATCTAGCCCTTAATATTTTGATGCTGTTTTTTTGCTTATATATTAGAGATATTTAATTTCCTCATTGTCAGTTTATAAAGGGGTTAAAACATTCTGCAGAAAGAATCTCTTAAATTCCTATGTTACATTGTGTAACTACTTTAGTGCAAAAGGATTTTATCTCCGAATTGGAGAGAAGTGTATTTTTAGTTGAAGGGGCAATGAACTCCTAATTAATTTCTGCATAACATATTTAGGCATAGTTAAAAAAAACTTTGTAATGTATATTCAATATTTACTGCAGAATGCAGAGTCCTAGCACTCCAACGTGTGTGTATTTAAATAAATATATAGATAGATTAGTTTTATTTGCAGTATGCAATGATCCTTTATTTTTAACACCACTTAACTTTGAAACGTCACGATAAAGATGTGATTATGTTAACATCCACAGAGTGCCTGGACTTTTAACTGTGGATATTTTTGCTGGCACCCTGGTATTTAAAATTTTAAAGTGGAAATGTATCTATTATATATATATATGTGTGTGTGTGTGTGTGTGTGTGTGTGTATCATGTCAAGGTCCCTTTAATCTAGATAAAATTCCCTCCTGTAGATCACAAGACTATTGCAGTACACCTGTTGTAAACAGTTGCCCAGACCACACCACCAGCCCCTCAAGTGCACTTCCCACAGAGAGCATATACTTTACAACTCCGGTGTAACACAAATCCCAGGTCACTTATCGTAGCCACATTGTTACAGATTAGAAATTAATTGCCATACCCCATTTCCCTTTCAGGGTTTAATGGGGCATACACATTTCAGATGTGCTTCTTCAAAAACCACACTGTATCTTTACCTCCCCCAGAAATCTGACCTTCCATTGCATGAATCATTCATTCTGAATGCTTTTTAAGTGCACTGAAGCATGCACCTTATTATCAAGTTGCATGTTCGTTTCTGAGAGAAAACGCAACTAGAATGACAGACTTTGTATTAATAATTTCCATTTCCAAGTGTTTCATTTCTTAGTAGAAAAATAGCTTTTATTTGGATATGCAGATTACCACTCAAGATCTTCACAGATATTTTTTTTTTAATGCTAAAATATGACTTTTTTTCATCTCTTTACTGTTTTATAGCTCTCACTATGGGAAATATTGTCTATACTTCTGTCATATATAAACGCATACTTTGCTGTAAGATTCATTAATAGGAAGAATTTAAAAAAATGTTTTTTATATATATATATATATATATATATATATATATATATATATATATATATATAATGTTTAATTTTTTGTTTCATATTAGTGTTGACATTTCCAAAGACAAAAATTAGGAAAAAATAATTGTATTGACCTCTTTAAAAATATATCAAAAGGCATACTGAAATAGCATGTTAATATATATATATATATATATATATATATATATCTCAAAGAAAGAACAAAAAGTCTGCAATGGTGCAGATCAAAATGGAGAACAAAGTCTCCAAACAATATGTACACGGTATTCATAATGTGGTAAGCTCTAGATTGTGCGAGTCACGCCTCCTGAACTTTTACGAGCCGTTCAGATAGCTCAATAAAGGCACCAGCTGCTGCGTTCCTCCTCCGGGTGCAGGTCTGCGAATCAAGCAGGTAACCGACAGTGCACAGCTAAAGGATCCTCGGCACAAAGTGAAATCCTTCTGTTGTCTCGAGTAGAGAAGCCTCAAAGCTTCCAAAGGGGATATAAGTAAAACTGAAAGTGTGCTGACAAAGTCTGTATATATTGAAAGACTTTAATAAAAACAAGTTAAACGTATCATGACGCGTTTCTCAGTCTAGAATGGATGGTTTCATCAGGTGAATAATACATAAGTGGTCAGCACAACTTATTGATTGTTAAATACACTACACCTGTCTGCACATTCAAAAAAGCCAAATCATAGTGTTGATAGGCTAGTGAACTTACATTTGCATATGTTCCACTGATAGGTGCAATGACCCACACAGTCAGTATATGCCTGGTGTTACGTTTACGCCTTTCAAAAAAATAACTAAGCATATGATACATTAATAGAAAAAAGAAAGTAATAATAAAATGGCTATTAAAAGTATTATAAAAAACCAAGCTATAGCAAGGTAAAATCTCACTAAGAGCCACCATGTAACGGTATAGTAACATTAATTCTTAGTTGCCCAAAAAATGTATAAAACTGATAAAAAAAAGTAAATATGTGATACTCTTAACTTGTTTTTGTTAAAGTCTTTCCATATATACAAACTTTGACAGCACACTTTCATTTTTGAACATCGGTTCATACTAATATCCCCTTTGGAAGCTTTGAGGCTTCTCCACTCAAGACAACAGAAGGATTTCACTTTGTGCCGAGGATCCATCAGCCGCGCACTGTCGGTTACCTGCTTGATTTGCAGACCCGCACCCGGAGGAGGAACGCAGCAGCATGTGCCTTTGTTGAGCTATCTGAACGGCTCATAAGTATTCAGGAGGCGTGACTCACACGATCTAGTGCTTACCACATTGTGAGCACCCTGTACATATTGTTTGGAGACTTTGTTGTCCATTTTGATCAGCACCATTGCGGCGCCTCCTTTTTGTTCTTTCCTTGATACAGTTATCGTTACTAAGTTGCCACAATGAGCCTGGGAAGGAGCTAGCAGCCGCAAGTGTCCCAAAAGAGAAGGACGCTCTTCCTTGTGTTACACCACCATTCTGGTACCATAGGAGGACTTGAATGTTTCTTGATCATTAAGGATATCAATTCTGTTATTTGTTTTTTTTTGCTTGTTTCATTCACACAGTTATTTATTCCTTCATTCAGAAGACCTTTTTGGTACACTATTTTGTCCTAATTACCAATTGAGCTATTTATATTTAATTCAGCTGTTTATATTCAGTTCAGCTATTTTGCACAATGCATTGTTCACTTTAATATGTGCATATTGTATATAATTCCTGCACTTTAATATCAGCTAGGCGCACCCAGCTCATATATATGTTTTTTTTTATATATTTACTGTTTTATATATATATATATATATATATATATATATCTCATATGATGATCAACGCTATTTAAAAGGATCAGTTAAATGTTACCTTTACAAAGTAACAATGTTTTCTACTCTTGTATATGGTAATGTGGCATTTACAGCTTGAAATATTGGTGTCTATTGCTGCATGGTGTGATTAGCTTTAAAGCCATCATATCTTTTAAGCTGAGTCTGGTTTGTGCCGTACATCTCTAATGAGGACTTAACTTGAGTGCTTTACCCTCTCTGCAACTTCAAAGGGCAAGGCCCTTAAACTAATTTCCCGCTAAGAGCATAAAGGGATGACCCTTCAGCACTAATTTATCATAAAACATACTCTAATAAACTTTTCAATATTAAACTCAGATCTTTGTTTTTAATTATTATTATCATTTATTGTAAAATGCAACCAAATTCAGAAGCACTTATGCAATTTTACAAAAGTTTCATCCCAAAAAGGGACAAAATATTGTGTGACCAAGAGGGTTACAATTTAATTGGATAAAAAAAAGATACAGTCTTCTATGCATTGCAGCAGATGAACACCAATGCTAAAGGGAGATACAAGTCATTTGTTTTTCTCTGATGTATCTAAAAGAGCACACTTTAAAATATATTGTGGATTTTTTGTTTTTGTAAAATGGATATTCCTTTTCTGAAGACATTTATTTTTCTTTTTATGCTTGAGGGCTTGTCACTCTTTGTCAATAAATCAGTGGGAGTTCTGCTTACCAGCCAGTGAGCAATCACTTGTATTTCCTGTTTTTGTTTTTTATTTTCCATATGTCGGACACTTTTGTTTTAATACACAAATCACAAGATATGAAAGGCATCCTATTAAATCTAAAATCTAAGCCACCAATATCAAAACTAAATAAATAAAAAAGGAGTCTCATTCACAGGTAAATATTATCTGCAAGTGGATCACACAGATTCCATGTGTATAGGCTCTGGGAACATTGTTTAGAAAACTACTTGCTCAGTTGGCACTACAAATTGTCTAATTGTAGTAAATAGATCATTGAAATGTGGGACAAAACAGGTGATATGCACCTGGTGTTAGCAACTCTCAAGAAAGCTTAGAAAATTGTACAAAAAGAGAAAAGAATAGAGGTGCACTATCCAGCTACTTCAAAATATATCTTTAACTGTTAATACTTTTAGAAATTAGCTAGAAAGTGTTATAATTTTTGTAAGTAGTGAGTTGAATAAAAAAAAAATCAGGAAAAAGAGCAAAATCACAGATCCTATTAAAGAGAATCCCAGAAAAGGAAAAAGAAACCAAAGAAAAAAAAATCCTGGCTAATAGCTGTTGGGGGCACCCTCCAAAATACTGCAACAATAATGTCAAATGAAACCAAATAACATTGTTCAGCCTGTACACACATCTGTTTTAATTTTACACTCATTTGTTGTTGTTTTTTGCCGTATGTTGTAGGATACACCCACCTGACATATACCACTATGAGCCAGAAAAGGGGGGACATCTCAAAGTGGTGGCATTTTCTGTATAAAAATATATATATTTTACCAATGCTATTTAAATGGACATAATAAAAAAATATATATTTTTGATTGACACTAAAAAAAATAGTATCAAAATTAGCTAAAACATGTATGCATTATCTGTATGGTATCTAAGCCGTTCAAGGTATTGCTAGTTCCAAGCAAAGCAATGATTAACACTTTCACAGTCATCACAAACCAGCAAAAAAAACATTGGTCATTTGTACTCCTTAGATCAATGTAACTATTGTTACTTACAGTCAGACTTTACATGGCAATAACTGTAGATATAGCTTAAAGGGACATAAATGAGGGTGGCATGCTGGGCATATTTCACAATTAGCTTCCATAGATGGCCGGTCAAATCTCAGCCACATCAGTGGTTTTTTTGTGCAGGAAAAAAATTCTCTTAAAGGGACATTAAACACCTAGTAATTACAAGACATTTCTATTATGTTGCTATATAATAACATATCAGCCAAGTTTAAATGTTTTTAAAAACAAATTAACACCCTTTTTACTGCAATTGTTTTTCCGATAACTAAACTTCACCCATTTGCCTTATTTGGTAAAGCCAATCTGGGCCTTAGTCTGCAGGCAAAAAGGCTAATCACTGCCATAAAGCTATTTTATGTTATTATTTTGCAGTTGTTATCAGCTAAAGTCAATTAGGAAAAGATATGTAGCAGAGTTAACATTGTAAAGTCAGTAGGGTGGTTTTTCAGCTATGGGAATTAGAAAAGACACAATTTTGAGAGCTAAATTGCATGAAAGAGGGGCAAAATAATTTTTTTTAACCATAATGCAAAGTTGTTTTATTTTATTTAAAATTATCAAGGTGTTTAATGTCCCTTTAATAAAGTTAATTTAACTGGATGTAATGGTGTTAATAAAATACATTGTAAATGGGAGCATCAAAATCCATTTAATTTGTTCTAAATTGAATACACTAAAAACCAATGTGTGTCTAAGGTATATTTACTGCAACTTCTTTTAGGTGAACAAATAATGCACATTTCCAAACAGACAAAAAACATAAGGAATGTACGATACATATCATTTTTGTTTTACTGTCCTTAATGAAACAATTTATGAGATATTTGATTTTTAGATTTTTGGCACAATACAACATATAATTTGTTACTTTTCTGTACCCACGTTTAACTTTATGTAAAGTATAAAAGGACATCTAACATTTTTACTGTGCATATCAAAAAAAATTAAGCATTAAAAAAAATATATATATATAAAATTGTTTAAATCAGGTTTGAAACTAATTATGTTTGGGCATACCACACCCCTAGGGACTAATAGCTCACTGGCCAATAAGGACATCTCCACAAGTTGAAAAGCAAAAAATTACATTAGTCAAGCAAGATTTTTTTCTTTTTAATTTTTTTGATTTATTTATTTTTTTAAAAGGCAAGATCTTTATACAATTAAAGGGATAGTAAAGTCCAAATTAAACTTTCATGATTCAGATAGGACATGTCTTTTTAAACAACTTTCTAATTACTTTTATCATCAATTTTGCTTTGTTCTCTTGGTATTCTTATTTGAAAGCTGAACCTAGGTAGGATCATATGCTAATTTCAAAGTTCTTGTAGGCCGCCTCTTTTCTGAATGCATTTGACAGTTTTTCACAACTAGAGGATGTTAGTTCACGTGTTTCATAAAAAATAACATTGTGCTCATGCACTTGGAGTTATTTAGGAGTCAACACTAGTTGCCTGAAATACAAGTCTGTTAAATGATAAGGAGGCAGTGTACAGAAGCTTAGAATTACAGAGGTAAGAAGTATATGTCTGTAACAGTGTTGGTTATGCAAAACTGGGGAATGGTAAATAAAGGGATTATCTATCTTTTTTAAACCATAACATTTTGGTGTTTACTATCCCTTTAAATGACTGCAAGTTGTAGTTATCTTTTGCAGTCAGAGGGTTAAGATGTATTTTCAAGGATTCTTCATTGAGCACAGCTGTAGGTCACACTTCCTATATACATACAGTTGCATGTTGTAATATAAGGTCCTTAGAACTTTGAACCTACCTCCTTTTCATTGTTGTTTTAATATAAGTTGATAAATTTATCCATATCCCAGTTACATATTAATCCCTTTAGACGAATGCTAAAACCATTTTCCTGTGTTCCCACAATGACTTCAAACGCTCAAGCATCAAACAAGCTAAATTCAATTCCCAGTGTATTATCTATTCACGCTATCATGAGTGCTAAATATGATTTATCATCACCTATATGACTATGGATCTAACAACTTTAGTGTCTATTGTGTGTAGAGAACAAGATCAGAAAAAGACAGGATACATTTCAAAAGCCAGATTTTTGAAAATGTAAGAAGAGACAGGTTTTGTGAGTTCATTTCAGCTTCATTACAAACAATCTGTAAACTTCTTGATATAAAAAAAAATTATTATAAGCTTTTTCGTTGTGAAAACATAAATTTAAAGTAAAACAAAGCCTATGTATTTTAACACATACATATATATATATTTAAATTATATATTAATTATATATAATTTTTAAATTGATTTCAATTTGCCCGCCCCGTAGCATTTAACAGCCATCAACCATATATGTATAGCATATATATATATATATATATATATATATATATATATATATATATATATATATATTGTATATACTGTATATATATATATATATATATATATACTGTATATATATATATACTGTATATGTATGTATATATATATATATATATATATATATATATACTGTATATATATATATATATATATATATATATATATATATATATATATATATATATATATATATATATATATGCTAAAAAGTATTGCAGTATGCAGTGATACCTTTTTTATTGGACTAACATAATATTTAAAAGACAAGTTTTGAGAGTTTTCCTCCCTTCCTCAGTTCTGAAGGAATACTGTATTGCTTCAGACCTGAGGAAGGGAGGAAAACTCTCGAAAGCTTGTCTTTTAAATATTATGTATATATATACATACACATATACACTGTCAACTCTTGCACATGCTCTATCTCAATCATCTGAATCATCAAAATTTCATTTTGACTATGCTGTCCTTTTAATGTGTCGTACTACACGAGTCTTCTAATTAGTGCTTAATGGGATAGTACAGTAAAGAAATGGGGTCTGCATGCTTATACGTTCATATTTACACTTATGGGCAGGCTCTGAGGACTGTAAAAGACTATTGATATCATGTATGCGCCCTGTTGTAAAAAAGGGAGTGCACATACTTAAAGGGACAGTGTACTTTACATTTTTCTCCCCTGAATTGTTTACAAATAGCTTTTTTACTTCAGCATTGGAAATAGCTTATTTTGCCTGTGGTGGCTAGGAGAGCTAACTAATAAAATGGTAATTTTAGATGTCCTCTCTAAGTATTGAGTTTGGTATACAGACAGAGATAATATAAAGAAGCATGTGTGTGTACAAAAAGTGATAAAATAAGGAGATCGTATTTCCCTGCAAGCTCAACTCATTTTAATGAGCTGTGGATTCAAAGAACAAACCCAGCTATTTCTAATATATAAATAAACCTAAAGAGGTAATTTCTCATATAATTTATATCATGCAGCTGGTATAACAAATAATTGAAAACACATTAAGGGCAAAACAATTTTACAGTACATTGTTACTTTAAAGGAATAGTCTAGTCAAAATTAAAATTTCATGATTCAGATAGAGCAGGCAATTTTAAGCAACTTTATAACTTACTCTATTATTAATTTTTCTTTATTTTCTTGGTATCTTTATCTGAAAAAGCAAGAATCTAATCTTAAGAGCCGACCCATTTTTGGTTTAGCACTTGGGTAGCGCTTTCTGATTGATGTCTAAATGTAGCCACCAATCAACAAGCGCTACACAGGTACTGAGCTAAAAATGGTCCGGCTCTTAAGCTTACATTTAAATAAAGATACCAAGAGAACAAAGAAAATTTGATAAATGGAGTAAATTAGAAAGTTGCTTAAAATTGCATGCTCTATCTGAATCATGACAGTTTAATTTTGACTAAACTATTCCTTTACATTAGGCATGGTGGCCCCTAGAACCTATGAGTACTCCTCTGTTTTATAATTATTTTTATATAAATTGTTATACATTTATATGTTGCATAAATGTATTTAACACATTTTATGTAAATTGCACTATATTAAATCATTATAATAGTAACCTAATAAAAAGTAGCACAAAATAAACACAGCTTTACTTGTCCATTATATATGCGTTACAAAGAGTTTAAATTTTTCAAAATATATTCAAATCTGGCATAGTGAAAAAACAGAGTAAAGCCTTAAACAGTGGTGTAGTTTCATGTTTTTGAGTTGTTTTTAAGCACTGTTTGCATAAATGGAATGTCCAATAATTTGTAAATAATCCTTCTTGACAAGATTTTTTAGTAAAGTCCTAGCTTCAGAAAACCCTTCTAGGCCCCTTGACCCAAAGAAAAAAAATGACCCTTAACCTTTATTGAGGAGGGGGGAATTTTATGAGTTGTTTTCAATGTGGCCAGATGGCTTAAAAGCTATCAAAGGTTTTATGACAAGAAATAACTTTGTAAACTGGCATAACATGTTGTTTTGTTTTTCAGTTCTGTGTGACAGCTTTCTGTAAATTGTGTGTGTGAGTATTGAGTAATAGAGTAACTAACTATTAGCTCACTGAGTAATTGAGGTTGGTCCTTCATTTCTGAAGAAGAATAACAAGATCCCTAGAAAGAATAAATAGTTTTAATGAACTTTCATATTCATAGATTTTGGAGTTTTTGAAATTTGTTTGTGTAATGTTCGTGTTGGTACCATAAGAAGCATCACAACGACTTCATTTTCTCCAAAACTAGCTCAACAATTATTTCCTTTTCATTTTTCATTTTTTCTTTTCCAAAGTTTTTTTCACTTGCAAACATTAAAGGACCACTCAGTGCAGTAGAAGTGTATAATTAACAAGTACATAATAAAAAGACAATGCAATAACACTAACTCTGAATTTCAAATAAGCAGCAGATTTTTTTCTGATAAATTTTTTTTTTCTCCCATTTTCCAGCCCCCTGTATCATGTGACTGACATCAGCCAATCACAGACTAGTATACGTATACCCTGTGAGCTTGTGGACATGCTCAGTAGGATCTTGTTCCTCAGAAAGTGTGCATATAACAAGACTGTGCACAATTTGATAATGGAAGTAAATTGTACAGTGTCTTAACACTGCTTGCTCTATTTATGTATTTATTTCTTTATTATTTTATTTATAAAATATTTTACCAGGAAGGATACATTGAGATTTCTTTCATTTTCAAGTATGTCCTGGGTCCACAAAACATTGTACAATAGAATACAAAAACAATACATAATATATGCACATTTTCACATAGAACAGTTAGGAAATATAAAATCAACCATGACAGGTGCATTCTGTTTTGAGATATATAGAGAGGGATCTCTTAAAGGATATTAGGCGGGAGGTCATTCCATAACTGTGGCGCTCTGTAGGAAAAGGAGGATCGAGCTGCTTTCTTTTTGTATTGAGGCAAGCTAAATAATGTACTGGTACTGGATCGGAGGTTATGGGAGGTGGGAACAGCCGGGGAGAGCATTCTGCTCAGGTAGGGTGGGAGCTTCCAAGAAAAGCTCTTAAAGGGACAGTATGCACTCAATTTCATTTACCTGCATCTAATAGACATTACTATAAAGAATAAGATGCACAGATACTGATATAAAAATCCAGTATAAAACTGTTTAAAAACTTACTTAGAAGCTGTCAGTTTGGCTCTGTTGAAAAGGTAATTAAAAAGCCCACTGCAAGTGGCAAATAAGACACTCCCCCCCCTCCCCCTTCTTTTGCATATGAAAAGATCCTTTACACAAACAGGAGCAAGCTGGAGAAGGTATCTGACGGTATTCACATAAAACTTTGGGGCTTGGTTAGGAGTCTGAAAATCAGAGCAATGTTATTTAAAAATAATCAAAACTATACATTTATTTAAAAAAAAAAACTTTATGGGCTATATAAATAGATCATCTACAAAACATTTATGCAAAGAAAAAATGAGTGTATAATGTCCCTTTAAACACAAGGCAGGGAAGATGGAGGGTGCGTCTGGATTCCAGCGACAGCCAGTTTAGTTCTTTTAGCATGTCACAATCGTGAGTCCTGTAGTAACATTGTAGCACAAAGCGGCAGAATGAGTTATACAATGTATTACATTTATTAAGGTGAGTCTGCAGTACAGGTGCATATACTACATCCCCATAATCCATTATAGGCATCAGCATTTGCTGTACAATATTTTCCTTTACTGTAGAGCTGAGGCAGGATTTGTTTCTGTACAGGGCACCTAGTTTTGGATAGAGTTTAGATGTAAGTTTTTCTATGTGGAGGCCAAAAGATAGATTAGGGTCTAAGAACATACCCAAGTATTTGAAAGAGTGGACTGCGGTCAGTGTGCAATTTGATTTTGTTTTGATGCATAGATGGGAATTTTGTAGTTTGTGTAATTTAGATACCGTTCCAAAGATAATTTTGACAGTTTTGTCAGTGTTTAGGAAGAGTTTGTTTTTTGAGATCCACTTTTCTACCTCTGTGAACTGGTCTTGGAGCACTGCCTCAAGCTGCGGTAGATCGGATTTGCTTGCATAGATTGTTGTGTCGTCTGCGTACATGTGTACAGTTAAGGATTTGCAGACATTTGGCAGATCATTTATAAATAATGTATCTGAATCATAATCTATCTGAATCATAAAAGTTTATTTTGACTTGAGTGTCCCTTTAAGAAATGGACCATAGTTTTTTAAGTTGGTGAAAATATATAGAGCGAGTTAAAACTGGTGGTGTCAACTTTGAGACACAATATGTTACATCATTCTATTGGTGGCAAGTGCTATCAGCTTCAGTTTTTCACTTAAATTTCATATTTCTTCAATCAAGAACCAAAAATATAGCAGAATTACACACTCAGCAAATGCATAATAATTAGACAATGCAATAGTTCTTACTCTGAATTATAGATGAGCAGTATATTTTTTTTTCTGACATATTTCAAAATTAGCTTACATTCCCTGCATCCTGTATCATGTGATAGCCATCAGCCAATCAGAAAATGCATATACACTAAGACCTCTTGCACATGCTCAGTGGGAGCTAGTGCCTCAGAAAGTGTGCATTTAAAAAAAAGGCTGAGCACTCTTTGAAAAAAAAACATTATTACATGCCTTGTCTGAATTATGAGAGTTTAATTTTGACTATAAGGTTTTAAAATTAACACTCCAATTTTAATTTGTCATTCAGCAACCTGTCAGGGAAATTTAGCATCTTAGCGTAAATAAATGTTGTAAAAGTCTAATTCTGCACTTGTAACGTTCACCTGTAATCGACTTAACAAGAATAGACACAGACATAAAATAGCAAATGCAAGTTTCAAGATGGTGGCACCCAGTGTAAAGCTGCAGGGCTTCACTAACTCATACATGTAAGTGGTTAAAATAGGAGAATGACTGAAGAGAGCTGCAGGCACAGAAGGAAAAACAATAGCATGGTGAGTAGTAACCATGTTATTGTAGTTGTACGCAACAGGTTAATGTCCCTTTAAATATGTAATAAACTATTCAAGTAACATCTATGTGCAGTTAATATATTTTTCAGTAAACATGAATTACAAATTATATATAAATATACCCAGGTAGCCCTCCGTTTACGCCAGGGTTAGGTTCCAGGAGGAACTATTCATTGGATTGAATATGTAGGTTTTACATGTTCTTAATTTAAATTTACAGTTAGGAGAGATTATCCATTAATGCTGCATAGGAAGAGCGAAAAGCCATTAATGAGCTGGTAGTTTTAACAAAATATATTTTAATGGCTAACAGACAGAAAGTACAACCAGGAACACCAAGGGCAATGTGGTCATAAACTTTTAATTAAAGTTAGAACTGTACAATTATATTCTGTGCTAGATTAATCATGAGCCAAATGCCCCAATCGGTTGCAGTCTCGCTCATTTGGAGTTGGAGGATGAAAATCACCCTGGATTCGACCGGGGTGATTGGCATCCATACCATCATGCAATTGGTTGTGTGAGGGTAGGGGAAGGATATGCACAAGCGTTCGCCTGTGCAATGTTAAATGTGGGGAACGAATACACCCCACAACCTATGATGCCCCCAATTCTAATTCATTGAAGCTTGATAGGCAAAATCTTAAATTTCAAATTTATTAGAAATTTGAAAAAATCTGATTTTCTTGCCTTCTGATTGGTTAAACATCTAATAAACTGTAACAAACAGGGTTTTCACAGCGGTTGCAACTGGACGTTTGTAAAAACTGAAACACTAAAATAAGTTTGAAAAAAAAGGCCAAAATGTTTTTTTTATTTGATCTGAACTGTTGGTTTAGATAAAATAAAAAAATATGCAATATAACTATAACTATGCAATATAAACTCAGAAAAACAGGGATTGGTTTGACCTCTAAAGGAAAAACACTGCAAAATTGTGTTTGTTTTACTTTGCACAGCTCATCTAATGGATTGAAATATAACATTTAAGAAAAATTGAAAAAGATATTTTTTTTACTGATCTTTCACTTATTGCGGATTCACTATGAATTAGACATAAGCATTCAGCTATTTTGAGCAGATTCGATTGCTGAAGATGGCGGCCACAAGCTGCATTTGGCAATTTTCAGAGCCAGATGTATTCTTGTGAAAGTGCAACACAGTATGATCGGGGCAAATCCATCGATATATGAAACATATAGTCATTACTTTTGTTTATTTGTAAGTGTAATCATTTCATATTTTCAATCCAGTTTGGACCTTCCGTTATAAACAGTTAAAGGGACAGTCTACACCAAAAATGTTCTTATTTAAAAAGATAGATAATCCCTTTACTACCCATTCCCTGTTTTTGCATAACCGACACAGTTATATTAATATACTTTTTACCTCTGTGATTACCTTGTATCTAAGCCTTTGCAGACAGCCTCCTTATCTAAGTGACTTTGACAAACATGCAGTGTAGTCAATCAGTGAAGACTCCTAAATAACTTCACGGGAGTGAGCACAATGTTATCTATATGACATATGTGAACTAGCACAGTCTAACTGTGAAAAACTTTCAAAATGCTCTGAGCTAGGAGGCGGTTTTCAACTGTTTAGAAATCAGTTTGAGCCTAGCTAGTTTTAGCTTTTCAAAAATACCACCAAGGGAACAAAGCAAATTTGATGATAAAAGTAAATTGGAAAGTTGTTTAAAATTGCTAGGTCTATCTGAATCATGAAAGTTTAGTTTTGACTTTACTGTCCCTTTAATGTGAACTAGCAACCTGGAAGCTCGATGTTAAAAACACAACAGGTGCCTTGATTCTGTTGCAGGTGAATCGTTTTACATTGTGTGCTTTGAAGTTAATGCTTGCAAATAGAATACCCAGTGGTCTCCTGTTATAACCAGAGATCCTACAAAATTGTTGGCATCGTAATGGAATATCTTTTTAGCCAGCTTCCTAAATATGATTTTAGCTCATTTAGCTAAATTCTCTGAAAAACTTATATAGTATTTAAACCCTATTACGTAAAAAAAAAACATTTTGAAGTTTATTATTTTATTGTTTTTATCACTAATGTAAATCTCTTGAAAAGTGTATCTACTATTGCTATCTGCTGCAGTAGCAATTTTGCCGTGTTGTATTAGATTTATTCAGCTCCCCAAGACTTTAATTCACCCCATCCTTATTATTGAGCCCAAAACATGAACATGCAATTATGGTTTTAACAGTGATGACCCAAAGGGTAAGATTTATAAAACTGCATTTGTAGTTTTATTGTCTATGCAGAGCAGGCTCGCATGAGTGAGCCTGCAGCAATATATTTAAGAAGCAGAAACTACTTCTTTTTCCTCACCGCCACCTCACAGGTGGCAAGACACTCAATGGTTTCGGGTGATTGACATGCCCTGCTCTCAAGCAATTGGTTGCGCAGGAGCAGGGGGTGACATTATACAAGAAACCTCTTGTGAAATGTTACATTACACCATGCGATGCAGCATCATAAGTGGCGATTGCATGCGGACAGGTTCACTACTTCCGAACCTGTCATCCTGCAACGATGATACATTTTACCCAAAGAGCTAACTAAAAGTGCAAGAAATCCAAAGTCCCCAGACAGTGTAAACATATAGGATAACAGACGTTTCACATGGCTTTAAGCATACAAAGCGCTCAACAATACTGCTCCCCTCTACCTATCCTCTCTAATCAACAAGTATACTCCAGCCCACCCACTAAGACCAACAATGACCTGCTCCTTGCATCCGTGACTATCACCTCCTCCCATGCTAGACTGCAGGACTTCTGTCGTGCAGCACCTACCCTCTGGAACACTCTCCCTTGTGCTGTCAGGCTTTGTCCTAATGTTTCTTCTTTAAATGCTCCCTGAAGACTTTTCTGTTCAGAGAAGCCTACCACCCAACTCAATAATAAATTAACTTCACTTACCTAACATTTCCCTCATGTAACTCTGTATTAACATCTTTCAAAATCTTGCAGTCCTCACCTCCTGTTTCTCAACCTCCTACCCATCTAGATTGTAAGTTCCCACGGGAATAGGGCCCTCAATCCCTCCTGTATGTGTTTGTAAATTTTGTCCTGTCTCTTACAAGTTTTATATTGTTTTATTTAAATTAATTGTATCCATGGGCAGCGCTGCTGAATATGATGGCGCTTTATAAATAAAGTATAATAATAATAATAATAATAATAATGTCCTTGTGCTCACCTTCTTAATAAGCTGTAGCTCACTAGTAACATACCTCACAATGAGTCCTATTCTCTGAAGCTCTCTGGACTTTTCAGATTTTATAAGAAACCTCCCCAGTACTATAATGCTCCTGTTGTAATTCTCTAAAGGCATTTTTTACATACAGAACAATATGTCTCGCAAAGGGTTTGTTATTTCATGTGCACAGTAGAAATTGTAATAAAACTACACTGCTCATGCAAAAACGTTATGAAATTTGTATTTCTAATACAAAATTCTAATGGCTAGATTACGAGTCTTGTGTTATGAGTAAAAAAGCAGCGTTAAGCCTCATAACGCTGCTTTTTTATTACCGCTGGTATTAAGAGTCTTGCAGATTTAGGGGCACCGCACACTTTTTTGGCCTTACCGCAAATCAACTTACGCAAATTGCGTATAGCCTTTTTTCAATGGGACTTCCATAGCGGCGGTATTACAAGCTTGTCCTGGGAGGCCAAAAAGTGAGCGGTACACCCTATCCCGTGAAGACTCGTAACGCATTCTAAAGTCAGTAGTTATGAGTTTTACACTACAAAGCTGTAGCATAAAACTCATAACTACAGTGCTAAAAAGTACACTAACACCCATAAACTACCTATTAACCCCAAAACGGAGGCCCTCCCGCATCGCAAACACTAAAATAAAATTATTAACCACTAATCTGCCGCTCCAGACATTGCCGCCACTAGAATAAACATATTAACCCCTAAACCGCCGTACTCCCACCTCGCAAACACTAGTTAAATATTATTAACCCCTAATCTGCTGTCCCTAACATCGCCGCCACCTACCTACATTTATTAACCCCTAATCTGCTGCCCCCAACGTCGCCACCACTATACTAAATTTATTAACCTCTAAACCTAAGTCTAACCCTAACACCCCCTAACTTAAATATAATTAAAATAAATCTAAATAAAACTTACTATTAATAACTAAATAATTCCTATTTAAAAATAAATACTTACTTGTAAAATAAACCCCAAACTAGCTACAATATAACTAATAGTTACATTGTAGCTAGATTAGGGTTTATTTTTATTTTACAGGCAAGTTTGTATTTATTTTAACTAGGTAGAATAGTTACTAAATAGTTACTAAATAGTTATTAACTATTTAATAACTACCTAGCAAAAATAAATACAAATTTACCAGTAAATTAAAACCTAACCTAAGTTACACTAACACTTAACACTACACTACAATTAAATAAATTACCTAAATTGGATGACGTCACTTATAGGAACCTTCATTCGTCGTGTAGTAGTCGGAAGAACAGGATGCTCCACGTCGGATGTCTTGAAGATGCTCCGTGCCGGATGGATCAAGATAGAAGATGCCGTCTGGATGAAGACTTCTGCCCGTCTGGAGGACCACCTCTCCCGGCTTGGATGAAGACTTCTCCCGGCTTCTTTGAGGACTTCTCCCGGCTTCGTTGAGGATGGATGTCAGATCTTCAAAACTGTAAGTGGATCTTCAGGGGTTAGTGTTAGGTTTTTTTTAAGGGTTTATTGGGTGGGTTTTAATTTTAGGTTAGGGTTTGGACCGCAATAGAGCTAAATGCCCTTTTAGGGGCAATGCCCATCCAAATGCCCTCTTTAAGGACAATGGGGAGCTTAGGTTTTTTTAGTTAGGGTTTTATTTGGGGGGTTGGTTGTGTGGGTGGTGGGTTTTACTGTTGGGGGGGGTTGTTTGTATTTTTTTTTCAGGTAAAAGAGCTGATTCCTTTGGGGCAATGCCCAGCAAAAGGCCCTTTTAAGGGCTATTGGTATTTTAGTTTAGGCTAGGGTTTTTTTTTATATTGGGGGGCTTTTTTATTTCGATAGGGCTGTTAGATTAGGTGTAATTAGTTTAAATATCTTGTAATTTGTTTTTTATTTTCTGTAATTTAGTTGTTTTTTTTTTTGTAATTTATCTAATTGTATTTAATTTATTTAATTGTATTTAATTTAGGTCATTTATTTAATTGTAGTGTAGTGTTAGGTGTAACTTAGATTAGGTTTTATTTTACAGGTAAATTTGTATTTATTTTAGCTAGGTAGTTAGTAAATAGTTAATAACTATTTAGTAACTATTCTACCTAGTTAAAATAAATACAAACTTGCCTGTAAAATAAAAATAAACCGTAAGCTAGATACAATGTAACTATTAGTTATATTGTATCTAGTTTAGGGTTTATTTTACAGGTAAGTATTTAGTTTTAAATAGGAATTATTTAGGTAATGATAGTACGGTAATTTTATTTAGATTTATTTTAATTATATTTAAGTTAGAGGGTGTTAGGGTTATTATTATTATTATTATTATCGGTTATTTGTAGAGCACCAACAGATTCCGCAGCGCTATACAGATACAGGGTTAGGGTTAGACTTAGATTTAGGGGTTAATAAATTTAGTATAGTGGCAACGACGTTGGGGGGCGGCAGATTAGGGGTTAATAAAAGTAGGTAGGTGGCGGCGATGTTAGGGGTGGCAAATTAGGGGTAAATACTATTTATCTAGTGTTCGCGGTGGTTTAGGGGTTAATATGTTTATTATAGTGGCGGCGATGTCCGGAGCGGCAGATTAGGTGTTGATAAGTATAATGTAGGTGTCAGCAATGTCGGGGGCGGAAGATTAGGGGTTAATAAGTGTAAGATTAGGGGTGTTTAGACTCGGGGTTCATGTTAGGGTGTTAGGTGTAAACATACATTTTGTTTCCCCATAGGAATCAATGGGGCTGCGTTACAGAGCTTTACGCTGTTTTATTGCAAGTGTTAGACTTTTTCTCAGCCGGCTCTCCCCATTGATGTCTATTTGGAAATCGTGCACGAGCACGTACAACCAGCTCCCCGCTGACTTAAGCAGCGCTGGTATTGGAGTGGGGTATGGAGCACAATTTTGCTCTACGCTCACTTCTTGCCTTTTAACGCCGGATTTGTAAAAACCTGTAATACCAGCGTTGTAGGTAAGTGAGCGGTGAGAATAATGTGCAAGTTAGTACCGCACCCCTCATGACGCAAAACTCATAATCTGGCCGTTAGTGTTTTATTTTTTCCTTATGGTAAAACATTTCCTGGCCTCTTCTAGCGAGCTGAACAGGGGCATTACATGGGAGTAGCTGAAATTTCCTTGCCAGGTCTGGTGTGTTTTCTAAATATTTTCCCCCTGCAGATCTGCTGTTTTTTCTTACAAACTAAATGGTGGCAAGATTGTGTCAAAACACACCAAGCACTTATTAGCCTAATAGAAAAATACATGCATGTAAAAATAGAGACTACTATATGCTGAAAGCAGATTAACCTGATTTGTATTGACTGCAGGATTTAAATTTTAAAGTGCACCCACTGCTCTCTGCTAACTTCACTATCTCCTGCAAAGTTTCCAGTTCCAGTGAGCTCCATTACTTTCTAAGGGAGACATCTCATAAATTGAAGGCAGTTTTTATTTTATTTTTAGAGAATTTCCGGAGGGCAACCCCTGCGAGTGTCGACGTGGGTTTTCACATCTGACCCTTCAAAAATTTGATAATCGGGCCCTAGGTCTTATAATACCTATCTAGGATCAAATTAAAGGGACAGTAAACACCAGAATTTTTGTTGTTTAAAATGGTAGATAATTCCTTTATTACCAATTCCCCAGTTTTGCATAACCAACACAGTTATAATAATATACTTTTTACCTCTGTGATTACCTTGTATCTAAGCCTCTGCAAACTGCCCCCTTATTTCAGTTCTTTTGACAGACTTGCATTATTAGCCAATCAGTGCTGACTCCGAGGAGCTTCACGTGCCTGAGCTCAATGTTATCTATGGGAAACACATGAACTAACGCCCTCTAGTGGTGAAAAACTGTCGAAATGCTTTCAGATTAGAGGCGGCCTTCAAGGTCTAAGAAATTAGCATATGAACCTCCTAGATTTAGCTTTAAACTAAGAATACTAAGAGAACAAAGCAAAATTGGTAATAAAAGTAAATTGTAAAGTTGTTTAAAATTACATGCCCTATTTAAATCATGAAAGTTTTTTTTTTTACTTGACTGTCCCTTTAAGGGGGCGGGGTTGTGAACACTATTAACACTATTTTGGGGCCTGGACAGAGTCTTTTTTTGGTTTAGAGATCATCTGGGCAGTCCATGGGCAACGTTCATGAGGTTGAGTATTATGATGTAAAATTTTAAGTGTTTTAGATTTCCAGTAGAGAAAATGGGAGATTTAAAATATAAAAGGAAAACATTACTTACCTTACAATACCTAATTGACCCAAAATATTTTAAAGATATTGGGCCAGATTACAGTTACGCATGAGCAATAAGGGGCTTATCATGGTTGTTTGCACTCGTTGGGTTTACTGCTCATATTACAAGTTGAAAGTAAACAGGTTCGCTTGAGCACAATCGTGATTTACTCTAGAATGATTACCGTGTCCTCAGAGCGCTGGTTAACTGTTTTGCTAAAAAACAAAGTTGCACAAAACACATACAAAATACATTACAAAGTAATTACACTTATAATAACAATATTTAATAAAAATTATTTAAAAAAATATTGCACACAAAAGTTATAAGGGCACAAAGATATGAGGTCTCAGGTGTTATAAAAAAAAAGGCAGGCAAAGAGGTTTAACATAGATATATATATATATATACATGTCTAAAGATGTGTATATATATATATATATATCTCAAAATAACATGAGTATTGCATTGAGCAATGATACTTTTATATTAGACTAACTAAGGGGGAGGAGGGGGGTCGTAAAATCATGATGGGGGTTTAGGATACAGGCAGATAGTGTCAGTAAAAGATTACAGACAGGGGAAAAAATATGGTTATACACACAGCATATACTGACATAAAGTTGTATATCAACATAGAATCAATATTTATAAAGAAGTGAAATTAGGTATACAGGGGAATATAAAATAGTCAAAAAAGGAGAATGTAAAGAAAGAAAAAAAAAAGGGGAATAATAATAATGACAAAAGTGTGGACATAGGCTTACCTGCGTACCTATGCATAGACAGTGTGGAATATACAATGTAATTGACTACAGTATATGAAAGTACATTACAAAAAAATTTGAGTCCACATTTAGTCCAGAATTAAACAAGTTGAAGTGCATTATCATTTTCATTTCAAAGGTTTTTCTTTCCATGGTGTTTTTGAAGTTGCCTCTAAGAATCTTGATTTTGAGGTTTTTGGATGGAGTGGTCAGGTTGGGTGAAATGGTGACCAACAGGGGTTCAGTATTTTGTTTCACAGTGGTTTTTGATTGAGTGTCTGGGTAAGTTCATCCGAAGGTGCAGTTTTTGGCTTGTTTCTCCAATATAACATCCCACTTCACATGCAGTGCAATGTATCATGTATACCACATTTGCAGATATACATGAATATGCCCCTATAATGTTATAGGATTTGCTCTTGTGATTAGCTGTGTTGCTTTCACAAATGTGTTGACATAGTTTGCAGAGAGCTTTGTTGCAGTGCTTGGTTCCATTCTCTGTGTTATTTTTTATCAAGGGTAGCTGTCTGTGGACCAGTTTCTGTTTTAGGTTGGGTGGTTGTCTGAGTGCCAGGATAGGGGGTTTTGGAAAGATTTTTTTGAGTGTGGGATCCTCTAAGAGTAGTGGCTGTAAGTCTTTTATGATTTTTCGTATTCCTTCTACAGCAGGGTTATATTTGACAACTAGTGGAATACGTGATATGCTTTTCTTCTCCCTGTATTGTAGCAAGTGTTCACGTGGGGTATTGAGGGCAGAGTTAATTTGTTTGTTTATAACTCTTGTTTTGTAACCTTTTTCTCTGAATGATTGGGACAGTGTGATGAGGTGTTTGTCACGGTCCTTGGTGTCTCAGCAAATTCTGTGATATCTGGTGGCCTCACTGTAGATTATGGATTTTTTAATGTGATTGGGATGGGAGCTGGAGCTGTGGAGGTAGCTGCATCTATCTGTTGGTTTCCTGTATACAGATGAGTGTAGTTTGCCATTTGTGATGGATATTGTTGTATCAAGGAAGCTGACACAGTCTCTAGAAAAGTCCATTTTAAGCTTGATTGATGAATGAAATAGATTAAATGATTTATGAAAATGTTCTAGGTTTTTTCTCCTTCTGTCCATATAATGAAAATATCATCTATGTAGCGAAAGTATTTGAAGGGTTTGTGAGGGTGAGTAGCTAAGAATCTCTGTTCTAAATCAGCCATGGAGAGGTTTGCATACTGTGGTGCCATTTTGGTGCCCATGGCTGTTCCCATGGTTTGTAAATAGATGGAGTTATTGAAGTTGAAATAATTGTGGGCGAGTATGAATTCTGTGTCTTTTACTGACACTATCTGCCTGTCTCCTAAACCCCCATCATGATTTTAACGACACCTCTCCTCCCCCTGCATTCAGACCTCTGTAACACTGTCTTTTTAGCCTGTGTTTTAAGATATAATCTGTAAATTCCATCAAATTGGTCAGTATTGCTTCAGACTTATTATTTATATATATATATATATATATATATATATATATATATGTATTTATGTGTGTACATATGTATTTATATGTGTATTTATCTATTTACAGACATATGTACACATATAAACACATAAATATGTATGTACTCATATATATATATATATATATATATATATATATATATATATGTGTGTGTGTGTGTGTGTGTGTGTGTGTGTGTGTGTGTGCATTGGAGCCCTTTGCAGTTTAGTAGATGGAAACATGTAAAAGCATATATATGCAATAGTCATATTTAATAAAGGGTTATAGTGCTTATTTACTGTAAATATTTGACATTCCAATGTTTTGCACATAGCAGAATATGTTCTAATTATTTCTAAATAGATATTCATATATATATATATATATATATATATATATATATATATATATATATATATATATAACATATTCTGCTATGTGAAGAACACTGGAATGTGAAATATTCATGTTTTCATGTCGGGTTAGCGAACGTTAAAATATGTGATTGGGTTTTTCCCCACTTTTTTTGCTCCATTGACTTCTATGGGGGAATACGTGAAAGCGCACGTGATATTGTAAGTTCGTCTTTTTGTGCTCATCACGTTAGAGCAAGAGCAAAAATAGTTTACTTTCAACTCATAATACGAGCGCAACCTGACGAGATCAAAATGTTTACTTATAGCACAGTTAACGCTCAAGCAGGAGCGTTAAATAACTCTCCACTGGTAAACTAGCCCATCTGGAGGTATACTGTAAAAATCACTGTGGTTTGTGAACCTCATCCCACTAACCACTTAATTGTTACCACAAAGTTAGAATCGTATTGATATTGTTTAGTTATTGGGACAATCTTTATGTGGAGAAATTATACCCAAGTTGTAATGCACAACCTTATACTTGTTACACTTAGTGGTTGATGAGAGTTTACTACGCACCTCTGAAGAAACTTGCTATCCATCTACTACAATTTAAATGTGCTATTTGGAATGTCAGCATAGAATAGTACATAGTGCAACATTATAAGGATGAGATCAAACACACTTATTTCAGGAGGAAATACTGGACCCTTTAGTTATTCATCAGTTTCAAAGTAGAATATTCCGCCTCTCTGTAGCATTTTATATTCTTTACAGGAATCTCCTGGGAAAAATACGCAGAGCACTTTGAAGCAAATCAATTCTTTGCAAAATGTGTTTGTCAAATGCAGATAAAAAATGCTGAACCTATGTTGTTGACATACACACATACAGTCTTTATCAGAGAAAATGTAATAAAATATCAACATTGTAACTGTACATTTTTTTTTTGCCCTTCCGTTTCTTTTTTTATGTATTAACACATTTGTACCAGTTTGGGTTAATGCCATGTTCTAGCAGGAATGCTAATTTGATGTATGATACACTTATTTTCTAAACTAAAGGGAAGATCAATTCATTTCTTTGTTTTTTCTCCCTTAAACGTCTATAAATGTATTTGAACATCAAATGATGATTATAAATAGTATTAATGCAAAAAAAGATTATAAGACCCAGGTCTATTACCAAACATCAATGTGTTTGTTAATAATATCCACAGTCTCAAATCTAAGTGGTTGCTCTAATGAATATCATTTTTGTGTTGTGGGAGTTCAGTGTGGGACAAAACCAAATTTTACTATAAACAAGGATTAAGACCTCTGCTCTGTGATTAAATCTCTATGTTTACCAAAATTAGGTCAAAAAGTCATGTTTGCATTTTTTTTCAAGCTAACACAGCAGGCCCCTCTTATATGTGTCTGACATTTTATTATTAACTGTAATAAGAGCACTGAATACATACACAGACAAGTTTAAATTACATAATAAAAATATATAAATATCTTCTCTCTGTGCTTTTTTTCAACATTATGTTGAAACATTATTCTCATACAAAGTCTTTATAGCTATAGCACTATCTATCTGTTAGATAGATGCTAGATAGATAGATAGATAGATAGATAGATAGATAGATAGATAGATAGATAGATACCAATATAGATGTGTGTATATAGATAGATAGCTAGATAGATAGATAGATAGATATTGATAGACAGATATACATACATAGATATAATTCTTTTCCCCAAAAATAGATACGTATAGATATATAGATATGTTTCACAAAAAATAGAAGAGTTGTCTGTATTGGCAGAATGTAAACTTAAACAATATCTACTCAAACCCTTATTATTTTGATTACAATATTTTGTTAATGTATTTATTAATTTTATGTGTGAGCTTCAGAACAATTTTTAGTTACATTGTACACATTCACCAGCGAATAGGTCAATAAATCTGTCTTCCTACCCATGTGATTTGTTAATTCATCAACCATGTTTACTCAAGTAAGTTTATTAATGACAAATGTTGCAGGCTGTGTTGAATTATGACTGTAAACTGAAATGAATATAACAGCTAAGGTGAAAAGGTGAGTTCTTTATAACAGCTGTAATTTATCCTTCGTTTCCCTCTGCCCTTTAATTTTAAAACCCTTTACTCTGCTTATAATATTCCTTACTGCATGAAAACAACTATAAAAGGTCAAACTAAATATTAAGACCCTGTAACCTGTTAAAAAATGTAATATGGGGTTTACATTTTTAAATCAGTCAGTCTGGAATTTTATCAGCTGCAGATTTAAAAGAAATTTTTTAATATAGTTATGATTTGCTTAAAGGAACAGTATACACCGATTTTCATATAACTGCATGTAATAGACACTACTATAAAGAATAATATGCACAGATACTGATATACAAATCCAGTCTAAAACCATTTAAAAACTTACTTAGAAGCTCCGAATATAGCTCTGTTAAAAAGGTAGCTAGAACACCTACTGCAAGTGGGAAAACAGACACCCCCCCCTTCCTCTGCATATGAAAAGACTCTTTACACAAACAGGAGCAAGCTGGAGTAGGTATACGTCGGTATTCTCCTAAAACTGTGGGGCTTGGTTAGGAGTCTTAAAATCAGAGCAATGTTATTTAAAAATAAGAAAAACTATACTTTTTTTTATTTATTTTTTAAAAACCTTTATAGGCTATATAAATAGATCATCTACAAAACATGTATGCAAAGAAAAATTGAGTGTATAATGTCCCTTTAAAGAAGAAAAACATATGCTTCTATTGCATGTGTGTTGTATATACAGAACTTGTTTTGGGTGACCAAGGAAGAAAGATCTGATTAGGGGTGTGGTTATGTAATTCTGGAATATGAGTATAGCTGTCTAAAAGAATAGAAATTTAGATAAATAAAGTGTGGGATGCTAGAATAGAGAACTATGGGTATGATAAAAGAGCTAAGGTGTAGGCCTATAAAGCAATCTGGGGGAGACCTCGGAGAGAGTACAATTAATAGAATTTTGTGATAATAAATAAATTGAACCTGAAGTTTCTAAGAGATCTAAGCATGTGATGAAATATCAAATGACCAACACATCAGTGGGTGACAGAGATAAGAAGATTGGTTTAAAAATGGAAAATCCATTCTCTCCTACTTTAGTTATCATGCTTGTAGATGGCTGTCACAATATGTGCTTATTGATTATTTGTGTATTTTGTTATACAAAGTCACATGTACCAGAGGCTAAAAAAAAGAAAGTAAGGCATATAATGATGAAGCATTTTTTTCCCCAACTTTTCCCATCAATGACAATGGAATTTAAATTTCCTAACTAGATGATACCTAAAATATGAGAAAATACGAGAAAATACAGATAAAAATTCACAACGTGGTGTGTATCATATGTGAAAATACAGATAAAAATTCAGATAATACAGATAAAAATTCACAACGTGGTGTGTACCATATGTGAAAAAGGGGAAAAAATGGTTATAAAAGAAGGTGATCACAGATTGTACTAGTGTGTGATCACCTTCTTTTATAACCATTTTTTCCCCTTTTTCACATATGGTACACACCACATTGTGAATTTTTATCTGTATTATCTGAATTTTTATCTGTATTTTCACATATGATACACACCACGTTGTGAATTTTTATCTGTATTTTCTCGTATTTTCTCATATTTTTATATATTTCTCTGCTTCTGTACAATTTGTATATCGCATCGATCAGACTAGTAGGAACTAACCTACCAGTGATTTGAACCATTTTCGGGTAGCCCTGAACCCAATGTTATAGAGGGTAGTTTAGTTCAACCACCCCTACGATTTACATACCCATATCAGTTCTAACAATATTGTAACTTTCTCTTGGAGGGACATATTCCCCCTGGTATTCGAACCTATATTTTAAGTGTTGTGTTTTTTAGAACTGTTTTTTAGAATTGTTTTTATAAATATATATACATATATATATATGTGTTTTTATGTACCATGGATCCATGTTTAGTGATGTAATTTGTGTTTGTATTAAAATTGTGTTATTACTTTTATCTTTATCATTTTAGTAACCATTATTAAACCTTTGCAGTTAATCACAGGGATATAGCCCCCACATAAGATAGTGTGAATACATCCCTCACACACACACACCAGACCTTGCCTTTGTTAGCGCTCCACTCTTAACTTATCTTCTATTGGTACTCTTCCCATGGGCACTGGGGGCCCATTTTAGATAGGAGCTATAGGTCCTTCTAGCGCTGTGAGAATAATTCTCCGTTAGATGATACCTAACACTCACACCACTTCACCTACACCAGATCTCCTACCACTTCAGATAGGTGTTGGAGGGAATGTATTAATGTGCTCCAGTGAGATTGTTAGGAAATCAGAACACACTGAGAAAGGGTTACTAATAGAACATACATAGTCATTTAATGTAATGTTGATGTATCTCCAGTATCCCCTGTATTATCTCTCCTTAATGGTTCAGTAAAGTACCCTGTTAGTTTAGGAAATTCCTCCTCTGAACCAGGAATAATTTAGCTAAATGACTTATCCCACAGAAATGAAAACAAAAGGAAACCCCTTCAGTGGATGAACAGAAATTCCACATATCTTACATTTTGTCCTTAAAATATCTACACTGCTATGACTGAATGAGACACATTTCTCATGAATTTTATTGGTTTAAAGGGATATGAAACCCAATTTTTTTTTATTCAGATAGAGCATACAATTTTAAACAACTTTCTAATTTACTTCTATTATATATTGTTCTTTGTTTTCTTGGAATCTTTTGTTGAAAATCAGGGACGTATGCTTAGGAACCAGCCCATTTCTGGAGCACTATATGGCAGCAGTTTTGCAAGAATATTATCAATTTGCAAGAGCACTAGATAGCAGCACTATTTTCTGTCATGTAGTGCTCCAGATACCAACCTAGGTATCTCTACAACACAGAATATTATGGGAACAAAGCGAATTTGATAAAAATAAGTCAATTGGAAACTATAAAATGGTATGCTGTGTGTGAATCATAAAAGAAAAGTTTTCTATTGGACCAGATGACTCTGGGTAAGAATATGTAAATAAGATGTAAAGAAAGTCTGAAATTCTTTTTATTAAAATATCTGGATTCCCAAGTGCAGTGTTGTTCTAGGCATACAAATCAGTAGATAGACAAAAAAAAACAGCGAACCTCCAGGTGAATAAGTATATTAAAAGCAAAAAGGAACCATACAATGATCACAGCATAAGGTGCCTTACGCGTTTTGGCAGTGCTCTGCCTTAATCATAGACATATTTTGCATAGCGGCTAGCTGAGTTTAAATAGCTGACAAATCAAACAATGATTGTAAAATGCTGTGTCACTTTAATTGAAGAGTACTCTGACCAGGCATGGTTCTTGAATGCTGGTGCAAGGGGCATGCACAGTATATGTACGTATGATGCTGAAACAATAATATATATTACTAGAAGCATTTTTGATAATAGAAATATATTGTAAAAATGATTCTATTCTAAGTTAAAATGTACTCATTCACGTTTTAATTTTGTATCATTATATCCCTTTAATGCCAGAGTTTATTTTCTTTTTTAAACATTTATTTCAGGAAATATTGGGAATATATGTATTAAAGGACCAGTCAACACTGCCAGAAATCACCATACACATGTGCACAAAGTTATAATAAAACTTTTGAGAGGTACCTGAGAATAATTCACATAATAATCTTAGCGAACGATTGATTTTAATTTTTTTATGTTTTCCTCATCCTCCCGAGTCACGTGGGTCATGTTTGCAAATGAAAACTGCATATACGTATATGCAGTTTTCCTCCACTACGCATGCCCAAGTGATGTCACCTGTAAACGGGACTGCGCTTCTGTGGGGGAGCAGTGCACAGAAAAAGATTGTGCACTGCTTCATAGTTAGAAAAGCACCTGTGTGCCTGAATACTGACTGATAGCTCTGGGTCAAGCTGCTGGGGAAACTAGAGTGTGATTGATACTATAATAAATACAAGAAGTGTGATATAATATTGTTGTTTTTTTATTTGCATAAAAACAAAATATTTATTATATGTAAAAATATATATATACTGATAACATGTATAATAAAATATATCAAGCAAGGCTGACTTGAAAAATAATCACAAAACTTACAACAAACGTTCCTACATAGTGTCACAGTTACTGGTAATGGAGTAACTAACTATTATAAAAGGGAACAGCTCTGGCTTTAATGCCTGTACAGTGGAGCTGTTTCCTTTTATGCAGAACTGGTTGCCGTTATTGAGCTTGTGAGCGTGCGGGGGTTAAAGTGTGCGCGGAAGTGGAAGCATGTGAGTGTGCATGCATTGGCAGAATAAGAAAAATATGTTAATTAGCACTTACTCGATTGGCTGCAAAAACTTGTCCATCACGATAAGGAACAGCCTCCTCAGGACAGGGGCGGTATTCTTGGGGCGCAATAGTAGAACGCGGGGCAAATTAAAAGTAAGTTTTATCAATACTTTTCATTGAAATAGTTTCATATTATGCTACAGGTACATTGTTTCTTAGCTGTCCTATGCACAGGTTCTATTAGTTTGGTTTTGATTTTTGCGATTATTAAGTGGTCCTTTAAAGTTTTTAGGGGGAAAAAAACTGTTATTTCAAATAAAAAAAATAAACCTAAAAGGAGCAATTTCCAATGCATTTCATGCACTGAAACTGATATAACAAGTCACCAGAAACGCATTAAGGAAAATAAATAAAAATATAACACACGCACATATACTTTTGCAATTAGAAGGAATGTTGTATGCCAATTATATCATATATTAACTCCCCAGGTAATTTATAAAATGAAAATGAATCCATTTAGCACAGATGAGAAACAAAATACTTTGTTGTGTGACACAAGAGATTTTACTAAGGAGAAGGTCAGAAAAAACCTGTTTATATCTGAATGGGCTTTTGAGGTCTTTTACTACCTCTAAAAAACATTGGATCATGTTAAATAGCAAAACACAAATGTGAACCAGGGATTTCTGCAAGAGATGAGTATATTCTACGGAATTTGGCGGCGCTATACAAATAAACGATAATAATAATAATAATATTCTGTACAGCCTATATTTATGACGAGGCGAATGCCCAGATTGGTTGCAGGCTGGCTCATTTGAAACTGATGCTTCGTAAACTCTCTCTGCCAAACTGAATTTGGTGGATGAAAATCTCCCCGGATTAATTTGACCAGGGTGATTGACAAGCCCTACTCTCATGCAATTGGTGGTGTGAGGATAGGGGCCAGACTTGCATGAGCATATCCACCCCACAATTTGCGATCAAGTGAAGACAGGTCCACAACTTGTGAATCTTGTCCGTTTGCAAATTGATAGATCTTGTCCTTGTGTATCTGCAAACTGAAACTTGATACATACACATCCAACAATTTACTAGGGGAATAAACATTAGCTCATTTTATGCTGAGCTTCTCATTGGCTTGCAATTGTATTTATGTATTATAATATCTCTGTAGCTTTCCTAGTAAACTGTCAGATTACTGCTGCTTAATACCCTCATCTTAGTAAATGTAGCAACGGCATTTTA